>NW_026737561.1:0-37206 GCF_949786415.1 Peromyscus eremicus | reverse complement strand
TAAATAATAGAGTACAGAAGATAGGGGGTGGGGGTGGGGACGGGGGTGTACACATGTTTGTGGCAGCCGGAAGTTAACGCTTGATGCCTTTCCGAGCATTCCTCAGCCCATATATTCTTGAGACAGTCTTCCACTGAACCTGGAGTCACCGTTGGACATATAGCTGGCAGATGAGCTCTGTGGATCTGCCTTTCTCCACCCCCCTAGCTGGGATTTCAAATGTGTGCTGTCATACCTGGCTTTGTGTGGAAAGGAGTGTGGATGTGGATGTGGATGCATGTACACCACTCCACATGCTGTGGAGGTCACAGTAGCCTGCGGTAGTCAGTGTCTCCTCTCACAGAGGATCCCAGGGATTGAACTAAGGTCTTAGGGCTTGGCAGTAGGTGCCTTTACTTACTCAGGGGGCTGTTTTTAGACACAGTGTGAGGCAAGCACCTCACTATTGAGTCATCACCCTACCCCAAGGATCACACTGTGTGTAGCCCAAGGAATATCCTGTATTACCATTATACTGAGGTCAAAATATCCCTACTCTAAGCCAGTAATCTGTAAGACCATGCTTCTAGACTTAGTGTTTAATATTTCTTTGAAAAATATCTAAATTTTTCTTTTCAGTATACTCAATAAAGAGTACTTCCTGACAGAAGCTAAAAACGGGACTGAGGATGTAGACTTGTGGGAGAGCACTGGCTGCCCATGTAGAGGCTTTTTTTTTTTTTTTTTTTTTTTTTTGAGACAAAATTGTTCTGTGTGTAGACCAAGCTGGACTAAAACAGAGATTCATTTGCCACTGGTATTACAGGCTTGTACCGCCACCACCCAGCTATATGAGGCATTTTACCTGTGTTCTTTGTCATAAGCAGCCCGCCTGTGAGTTAATACTCCACAGCCCGTGTTGTTGGGCGTTCACTCTCATTACTTGCCATCTGCACAGTGCTAATCGTCCTGTGTCGTTGTAGCATCCATGTTACCAAGTTACATGAGTTCCACTTCTGTTAACATAGGTGACTCTCCACAACCTGCACAGGAGGGATTAGAAATTTGCTTTCTTTAAGACTGAACATTTCCTCATATTTTTGTGGGCTTTCTACCAGTGCGCGTTTCTTCCTTTCTCTTTTTCTTTCTTAAGATGACCGTTGATGTAGTAAACGGACAAGTGAGTTCCATTGTGGTCTCACACCTGTATGTGACTATACTTTGTTCTCATTTGTTCTTTTCTCGCACCTGTTTTTTTATAGGGGAATTTTGGCAATTGCTTGGAGCATGGCAGATCCTGAATTGTTACTAAGCTGTGGAAAAGATGCTAAGATTCTGTGCTCTAACCCTAACACAGGAGAGGTAGGAGGAGGAATGCTTCTCAACCTTTCAGCACTCTTGATACTTATTTCTACCTGAGTAAGACATTTCCATATGGTTTTAAGCCCATGATTATAATTAAGACCATTGGAGGGGGGTCTGAGATGTTACCCCACCAGATCTCTGTCAGGAACATTAGCCAGGCTCATTTCCTTGTACTTTAAAATTAATCTTTCTCTGATTATTTTTATTATTAATATTTCTCTAGAACATAGATTCTAGCCACAGCCTTTTAAAAAATGATTCATTTTTATTTTAAGTGCATTGATGTTTTGCCTGCATGCGTGCCTGTGTGAAGGTGTTGGATCCTGGAGTTACACAGACAGTTGTGAGCTTCCATGTCGGGGCTGGGAATTGAACCCATGTCCTCTGGAAGAGCAGCCGGTGCTCTCAGCTGCTGAACTAGCTCTCCAGATATAGTTGCAGCCTTATACCATTGCCTTTCTCTATTGAAGTGTATTGTTTCAGGTGCTTTTGAAGTTATTGGGATGGAAATGTGAGTAGCTGGATTAGGAGTGTGCCTCAGAAGTCGTGCTTGTTTATCATGTGAAAGGCCTAGGCTTGATTTCCAGCACCATTAAAACAAAGTCTTCCAGCTGGCCAGGTGGCTCAGCAGTCAGGTCTGGAAACCTGACTCTGATACCTGGAATGCACATGAACAGGATGCTGTGGCTACATGTGTAACCTTAGCACTCCTGCAGTGAGACTGGAAGCAGGAGAGCCGCCTGGAAGCTCCTGAGCCAGCCCACTTGGATGTGCAGCATGGCAGAAACAACAGAGAATCTGCCTCAGCAAGGTGGAAGGAGAGAACCGAGTCTCCAAAGTTGTCCTCCACATGTGTACTGTAGCACATGCCCCCCGACAGTTACCCATAAAACACCACATACACACACACACACACACACACACACAGGAGTAAATGAAGAAACAAAACCTGTCTTAACAGGTTTGGTTCTTTGAGCTGTTGAGCATTGAACTTAGGGCCTCAAGTGCAACAATTCTGAAAACTTTATTTTAATTTCCTCTCTGTGTATATGTTCATGTATGCACACGTGCAGGAGCACTTAGGTATACATACACCTGGCTGCCAGAAATTGATATGTGTCTTTGTCAGTTAGATCTCTAGCTGTTTTTTGAGATGGTCTCACTGACCTCCCTCAGTGACTGGCCAGCTAATGCCAGGGACCTTCCTGTCTCCGCCTCCCCAGCTGTGGGACTGGAGGCCAGTAGCAGACCCGGCTTTTCTGTGCAGGGTGCAGGGCCTTGCGCTGCAGTCCTCATGTGTACATGGCACATACTTTACACATGGAGCATCTCCCCGGCCTGGAATAGTGTTTGTAACGTTTTCCCACGGCCCTTTCCTTCTGTAGACAACTTAGAGGCAGGTTTTGTTAGGATTCTTCAGCAATAAGAATGAGATAGACATGTTTTCTCTTGGCTAAAAGCCAGATTTGTCAGTGAGTTCTTTCTAAGAGTGGTTTAAAGTTTGGTCTTCAAATGACCTAAATATAGTTCTTTGGATCTTGCCAGGCAAAAACAGTTGAAAAGAGTAGCACTGGAATTTGATAAAATGTTCTGGCCTTTCCAGCTTGTCTACTGCTGCCATTTTAGGAAAAGAAATATTGACTAGCATTCCTGTTATTAGTGGACCATCCCAGGGCCTCTGTACTGTAAGAGGAATTTACCATTGTGGACCAATCCGGGACCACTATACTGTAAGAGACACTTATCATTGTGGACCATCCAGGGACCACTGTACTGTAAGAGACACTTATCATTGTGGACCATCCAGGGACCACTGTACTGTAAGAGACACTTACCGTTGGTTTTCTTGGCTAAAGACTCTTTTTTAAAGTAAATGTCCAACTGTACTTACTATCAGCATTGCTTATTTTGGTTATGATCTGGCTGTACCTTTTTCTAACTTTCGCTTATTTATTTATGTTGGGCTAGGTATTATATGAACTCCCCACCAACACACAGTGGTGCTTCGATATCCAGTGGTGTCCTCGGAACCCTGCTGTCCTGTCAGCTGCTTCTTTTGATGGACGAATCAGTGTTTATTCTATCATGGGAGGGAGCATGGATGGGTTAAGGCAGAAACAAGTTGACAAGGTAATAGGCAGTATTAAGGCTTTTGATGATTACAACTGAGAAAAAGAACCATATTGTGTAATTACCTTTAGTGATTTTTACCAACCAGCAATGCTGCTTTAGTGGATAATTGTTATTAGACATTTTTTTGTATATGATTTGAAAAATTGCAACATAGTTTATGTAGGTTACTAACTCATACTTTTTTTAAAAACAGCTTTCATCGTCTTTTGGGAATCTTGATCCTTTTGGCACAGGACAGCCCCTTCCTCCATTACAAATTCCTCAGCAGACTGCTCAGCACAGCATAGTGCTGCCCCTGAAGAAGCCCCCCAAGTGGATCCGAAGGCCTGTTGGCGCTTCCTTCTCAGTAGGTGGAGTTTGTTTTTAGGGTGCCGTGTAACATATTAACTGAGGAATTGTGGGACAGCACAAAGTACATTTCATCCCAGCTGACTTGTGACGGAGGACTGAAAAGGAGGACGGTTGGAGGCTGGAGTGAAGTTTGGGAGCCTGGGAGGGTGTGCCAGTGATCCCCATCCAGTTCTTCACCTTAGCAGGCTGCGGTCCGTTCCCTCGGGCGCGGCTTAGTGGCTGATGAGTTCACTCTTTCTGCACAGTTCGGAGGGAAGCTGGTGACCTTTGAGAACGTGAAAGTGCAGCCTCAGCAGGGAGCTGAGCAGCAGCAGCAGCAGCGGCAGCAGCACGTGTTCATCAGTCAGGTGGTGACAGAGAAGGACTTCCTCAGCCGCTCGGAGCAGCTGCAGCAGGTCGTACAGTCCCAGGGCTTCATCACTTACTGCCAGAGGAAGATTGATGCTTCTCAGACTGAGTTTGAGAAAAATGTGTGGTCCTTCTTGAAGGTAAAGTTGAGCGTATTTCTAATTGTTGTTTGTGTGTGTGTCTACGTGCGTGTTCATTTTACAGTGAGCACATTATCTGCTTAGCCATCTCTCTGGCCCTAAAATGGTTTCATTTCATTAGCGACAATTGTTCCTATTATAATTAAAGTCTGTTTTCCTTTTGAAGAAACATGTGAGATAGTATGATTTCAGGAATGCATGATGAAGTTCAAGAAACCCCAGCTGGGCACAGTAACACACACCTGTAATGCCAGCACTCAGGAAGCTGAGACAGGAAGATCTCAAGTTCAATGCCAGCCTGGGCTATAGCAAGACCTTGTCTCAAAAAGCCAAGATAATCTCATAAAGAGAACACAGCCTAATCTCTTACACCATTATAAGCTAAATAGTGTGAAGATATATTTAAGGGAGAGCGACATCATTCAACAGATCTTAAAAATTAGAACATGGAAGCTGCTGTAATAAAAACATAAAGAACTTAGTGTCTGTCGCCAGGCTGGTCAGTGAACGTGGTGAGAGGAATGGGAGAGGAGAGGGGAGACTAGAGGGGTTTCTCTTCTTGCTGCTACAGGAGAGTCAAAGGAAAAACAGCCTTGCAGCACACTGTCTTTCTTCATAGCGACTATGAGTTTGGCTTTCACAGATATTTCTTGATGCTGAGTTTTCCGTGAAAAAACAATCTTGAATACGATAAGGTTAAACTCTGTGAATGTAGAAATTACAGTTTGTTAGTTAGGGTAAAGTTTTGTTTCCATTTGAAACAGGGTCTCTCACTTTGTAGTGCTGGCTCACCTGAACTGCTCTCTGTTGTTAGTCAGGCAACCCTCAGAGATCCACCTGTCTGCCTCTCTGGTGCTGCAGTTGAAGGTGTGTGCCTCCTTGCCCAGCTTAGGTGTGAGATTCAAAAAAAGTTTGGGGATAGTGAGTACTGCATACACTGTCTTGCTTTCTCATAGAACCTTTGAACATGAATTACTTTGTATTTAACAAAATTATACTTAAAAACAAGCCTCATTTATCCAGAATGATTAGTTGCTCAAATACTTACTTACTCTTAGAACATAGCTATTTTATCCATGAATGATGGTGCATACCTGTAATCTCAGCAGTTGAGCAGTAGAGGAACTTAAAAGATTATCAGTTGCTGTATAGAGTTTGAATTTGAGACCTGGGCTATGTGAGACCTAGTCTCAAACAAACAGAAAACTAGTTTTTAAAAAATGTTATTTATAAAGTCAGGTGGTGGTGGCGCATGCCTTGAATCCCAGCACTTGGGAGGCAGAGGCAGGTGGATCTCTGAGTTTGAGGCCATTCTGGTTTTTGGAGCAAGTTCCAGGCCAACCAAAGCTCTATAGTGAGACTCAAATAACACTCCAGTGCAGGAGAGATGGATCCATGGTTAAGAGCAGGTATTGTGTTTTAGACCTAAGTTGGGTCCCCAGCACCCATGACTCCAGCCGTAGGCACTGGATGCCCTTCTGACCTCTGCCAGCACTGGACTCACTGTGCACAAACCAGCTCCCAGCCTTATCCATGCTTGCATAGTTAAAACAGTTTCTAAAGTTACATAAATTCTTTTTGAACAGTGAATTTTCAGGATTTTATAGACTTTAGAGTTTTTAGTAATTTGATTTGGAAT
Organism: Peromyscus eremicus; assembly: GCF_949786415.1. Taxonomy (NCBI): domain Eukaryota; kingdom Metazoa; phylum Chordata; class Mammalia; order Rodentia; family Cricetidae; genus Peromyscus; species Peromyscus eremicus. The sequence continues at coordinate 31,251 of NW_026737561.1, read as the reverse complement.
TTGGTCAATTCTTAGAAAAACTAGGTTTTAAATGTAATCTTTGTTTGAGATTATGTCTCTTTTAAAAGGTGAACTTTGAGGAGGATTCTCGTGGGAAATACCTGGAGCTTCTTGGATACAGAAGAGAAGATCTGGGGAAGAAGGTAAGGTCCTGAGAAGATGAAATGACCGCCGTAAACAGATGCTTGTGTTCTGGGTGGGGTATCTGTGTATAAAGTTCTAGACAAAGTCTCCAATCAGTCAACAAACGTTTAGTAAGAATTGGTGTTTGTCACCCAAGTTTTCAGATGTGAAACTCCACTTTCTGCCTGGATGTAGAAGCTACCAGAACCACCTTTAATTCAGCCTGGACTGTCAGGAATATTTTGGCCGTGACAGATAAGTCACACACACTGAGGTGTTTATTAAGGTGTGCCTTAATAGAGAGAGGAGAGCAGGGATTAGGTGTCTCCCCAACTGTACAATGTATGGGAAGTCGAGCACTGTCAGGGCCACTGCAGTTTCCCACCCTTCAGCATGAAATTCTTTTCCTTTCGAGACAGGGTTTCTCTGTGTAACCCTGGCTTTCCTGGAACTCACTCTGTAGTCCAGGCTGGCCTTGAACTCATGGAGATCCGCCTGCTTCTGCTTCCTGACTGCTGGGATTAAAGGTATGTGCCATCACGACCCAGCTAGCATGAAATTCTTAAATGGCTTGTTGTTGACCAGCTAACAGGTAGCTGAAACAGGATGGAATTTTCTTGAACCTAAGTAAACAAAGTCCAAGTAGTTTGCTTCATAGTTTAGCTTTTGAAAGAATTCCCTTTTTGAAAGAGAAACACACACTATAGTTTTGTAGTCTTCTCAGAAAGGGTCTGAATTGTGTCAGTGTTGACATCAGAATCAGTAGCAGTAAAAACCGTAGAAACCTTGAGAACACTCCTATTCTCTGACCTTTCACCTCTGTTGGCGGTAACTGAAGTTTTTCTATAGAATTACGCAGTTGCCTAACTGGTGTGGGCTGCGTCTGGTGTTGTCTACGTATGTGCTCCTCTGAGGGCAGCCACACTGCTGGTGTCTGCCTACTCCTTAAAGTGTTAGTATTTATTTGATTTCCTTATTAGCTGTAGCCCCTTGATGCTCTGATTTTTCTAAGTTTCTAGGAGATTAAAGTTTTACTTGTATGCCTGAAAGCAAAAAATTAGGAAATACAGTCATCAAAATACTTCTAAAGCAATTTGTTCTAAAGTGAGTACCCGAGGACATCTTTTTAAAAAGTATTTGTAAGCTAGGTGTGGTGGTGCAGGCCTTTAACCCCAGCACTCAGAAGGCCGAGGCAGTAGATCTCCATGAGGTCCAGGCCATCCAGGGCTATATAGTAAGACCCAGTCTTAAAACCAAAATAAAACAATAAGAAAAAAATTAACAAAACAAAAATGATTTATAGTTACTTAAAACAACAAAGTACAAGGGAGCATGTTTAAGGTTGATTTTGTGATTAGACAGAAGAGCTAAAGATCATCGGAGCAATAGAATTCCATGTAAATGAAACTAGAACCAGTAAGAACCAGTTGTGCACAGATGTTTTGCTCTTCCTAAACATACTATCCCTGATAAGAACTTTTGTGGAGTTTGGCTGAGAATAGAGTAAAGCTAAACCTCGCTGTCCACCCAGATTAGAATTGCACTTAGTAGGTGGGTTGTTGTTTTCATTTCAGGTTGCTTTGGCCTTGAACAGAGTGGATGGATCCGAAGTGGTAAGACCTCTAAAAATCACTGTCTTCCAATGGTGTGGTTAGAGCTTGACAAGCAGTGTAATTTGAGCAGTTGATCTCGTTTGCCCTTCCTGGTTTAGACAATTCTAAGTATTTTAGTAAGTTCATAATTCTCAACTTAAGTTTAGCTGGTAAAGCATGTCTTTTGGTATACTTGAACTTCATAGAAGGGAAAATGGAATCAATGCCTGCTCAGATAAGGTAAAACGCCTGTATGTCACGTGACACTTGGTGACCAAAAGGGAAAGTGGTGGTAGTGATGGTTTCTGCTTTTCTTTTAATGTTGTTTCTGGAGTAAATTTGTCCGGTTGCTTCTCATGATCAAGCTCTGGGTGTGGTTGGTTGGGTCTTTTGTCCCTCTTGTTACTAATAACCTTTTAATGCTACATTCTTCAACTTCCTCTGTGATTGTTTTATGTACCAAAGGCTCTTAAAGACCCTGACCAAGTAGCACAGAGTGATGGGGAGGAGAGTCCTGCTGCTGAACAGCAGCTCTTGGGAGAGGTACTTATTTTTTTCTATTCTATTGGACAATTATGTGATAATTGTGTATCTCACTTGAAAATACGGACATTTTCTGACTACTTGTTGCCAATGATGTTTGACTGGATTGCTTTCTCAGGTGTGTTTAGGGAGATACTAACAGAAGTGTCTCTGCACGCTGGTTCACTGGCCCAGCTTCTTGATTGTATAGCTTAAAATTAGCAGGAGATTTGAGTTCTCCTTAATTGGGTCAGATGGTTGCCAGGATGCTAAACTGACAGAGAATTTACTCAGAAATGCAGTTGCCTTGCATGTCAAGGGAATGCTTTTTTCTTGGCACATGAATTTGTATAGCCTTGTCAGTGATAGAGGCTTCCAAGTTGCTCCTGAACTGGAACAGAAGCAAAGAATAGTTTATAAAGCTAAGCTAATTGTGATGACTTACTCTTAGTATGTCCTTAGCTGTGCTTGGTAATTTCTGTAACTAATTGAAAAGAGACCTTGAATACAGAGTTGTATCATTAATTAATTTCTTTGTAACTCTCTCTCTTTCTTCCCTCAACTAACAACTAATTCTATAGTTTGCTGTGCTTGCTTTCTGTTTTCATTTCATGTTAGAAAGTTAATCAAGTTCTTATTTATTATCTAATCTTTGACTTTTCCATTGCCTTTTATGGTGGGGGAATAACTTTGAGATGCTTATAAATATAATTCATGAATATATTGGGCTGCTATAAATTGATTATGAAGTATATTTTCTATCAAAATCAATCTCCTAGAATTTAAGAAAGAAATAGGGGACATTGTAAAATCTTGCTAAAATATTGCAAAGGTATTGGAGATACCTATGGAAAATTATAGATACCTACAAGTATGTTCATTTGTGTATGAGTAGATTAACTATGTATTATCAAATTAATGACTATTTGATCATGCACTCATGAATAATAGATGATAAAAATACTTAGCCAAACAGTAGTCATCATTGCATACTTTAAAGGTTTGAAACAAATTATGCATAAGGGGGTAAAATCTTCCCTTTTGTCTTGATGATACTATTTGCTTTTCAGATATAGTATCTTGTACATTCAAGGTTTTTTCATACATAAGAAATTAAGCATTTGGGGCCCTACTTATATCTCTGGGGTTCATAAGTAAAGGTTAGTTGTATAAAGAAAGCACATTTGAAAATGCTGAGTTAGAAAATGGGAAGATTGCATTGTTTGTATAGACCTGGGCATTGAGCCCAGGGCCTCATGCATCCCAGGTCTTGTGTATCTGTACCATTAATATACATCTCCAGCCCTGAAAGCATTATTCTGTAACTTTGGTAAACAGATATAGTGAGGATGGGTGACTGATTTATTCCTCAGTGTAACTGTGTGACTGTGTTACTCAGTGTGACTGATGTAAACTGACAGCACTTTTCTAAACTTTGAAATGCTAAAAGGGAGAAGGGAGTAGGGTTGGCCTCCTTCTGTAAGGGGCAGTTAATTAAGTTCTTTAGATGAGTCTGTGCTGTACTCTGCACAGGCATTCACATTCAAGTGTGTAGGCAGCATGGATGCCTGTGTGAACGTTTGATTTCATGTAGGATAACTTTGTTTTCATTTCAAAAGAAAAGCTTGGGGATGTCTGTAGAGTCTTTATAAGCTGGTTGTCCCTAATATGAAAATATAAGAAGTTTTGGATTTCAGATCATTTTGTATAAACAGGCTTTTTCTTTTGGGCCACCAACCAGCTCCCAAATCATGACACGGAGACTTATTGGATATGAATGCTTGACCTATCTTAGGCTCAGTTCTGGCTAGCTCTTTTACCTTAAATTAACCTGTTTCTCTTTAGCTCCCTTTTGTCTCAGGGCCTTTTACCTTTCTTTCCTCCTGTCTGTCTTCAACTCTTTATTAGACCAATCAGGTGCCTTACACAGGCAGAGTGAAACAGATGCAACACATCTTTTCTTTTTTTTTTTTTTTTTTTTTTTTGGTTTTTTGAGACAGGGTTTCTCTGTGTAGCTTTTGCGCCTTTCCTGGAACTCACTTGGTAGCCCAGGCTGGCCTCAAACTCACGGAGATCTGCCTGGCTCTGCCTCCCCAATGCTGGGATTAAAGGCGTGTGCCACCACCACCTGGTGCAACACATCTTTTCATCCCTAAAACAAATGCAGCATAAACAAATGTAGCACATCTTGCCCAGTTAAATAATATTCCACAACAATTTTGTATTAGATTTTGAATTGAGTCACTCAGTGTGTAACTTTTGTAATAGGAGAGAGAGAGAGAGAGAGAGAGAGAGTGTGTGTGTGTGTGTGTGTGTGTGTGTGTGTGTGTGTTCAGAGACCAAACCTACTCTCAGGCGTGTGCTCTGTGACTGTGTCATTGGTCCAGGCTCTGCTTCACTTTTGTACTGAGGACACCAAGTGATTTGTTTTTGTGATTCAACTTGGACAAAAAGACTTTATACCAAACCTATAGACACTATCATTAAAAACACATTTATTTTGCGTCTTTGAAGCCACTCAGAGTTGGGAGTCTGAGAAAATGTTCCTTACTTTTGACAGCAACTTTTCAGGTCTCTGACGAGTGTGTACACTTGATTTGGTGTGTTCAAAGATGACAGGGTTTTATTTATGTCTCATGGGAATTAATGCCTTAGGAAGTCCAAGATTCTAGTCTACACTTGAGTTGGGAACAGTTTGAAACAGCTTGGTGTATCATCTTCTCAGTAGATGAATAATCACATACAATTTTTGGCAGTAAATCATTTCAGTTTCACTTTAGCTAAATTGTGCCTTTTTCATCTCTTTAGCAAATTAAAGAGGAGAAACAGGAGTCTGATTTTCTGCCCTCAGCTGGAGGGACATTTAACATCTCCGTCAGTGGGGGTAAGTGCTGTTGGCTTTGACTGAAATCTCTCTTAGCCATAAGCAAGTTGTCTGTCTTCAAGCTTAATGAGAGAGAGAGGGAGAGAGCAGTGCACTGTTGTTTTTTGTTTTGAAACAGTTCTCTGTTTAGATGTCGAACTCACAATCCTCCTGTCTCAGCCTCCTAGACCTGGGATTTCAGTTATGTACCAGTAGTCATAACTAGAAATGTGTTGTCATAGTGGGCAGGGTTAAGCAAGAACTTGGTCATCATTTATAGTATTACCAGTGTCTTGAAAAGGGTTATGAGTTCTGACACACCTAAGTGATCTTTATTAATACAAAAAAAAAGTTACTATATATACATCCTGGTCTATTTCCATAACTTTCATAAATAGTGACAGTTTATTTTACAAATTTAATCTGCTAGTAATGATAAATTAGCATTGTGTTCTCCATTTGTCTGTGTATAAAAACTGGTGTGCGTAGTTTTCTTGTAATTGTTATCAGTAACAAACTCTAATTAACTTGGATGTTGTGTTTCCTTGTTGCAGATATTGATGGTTTAATTACTCGGGCTTTGCTGACGGGCAATTTTGAGAGTGCAGTTGACCTTTGTTTACATGATAACCGAATGGCTGATGCTATTATATTAGCCATAGCAGGTGGACAAGAACTCTTGGCTCGAACACAAAAAAAATACTTTGCAAAATCTCAAAGCAAAATTACCAGGGTATGTTATTTTTCAAAATAAATAGTAGCACAGAAACACATACACTCGTATATACTTTAAAATTTTCTATGTTAGCCAGGTGTGGTGGCACAGACCTTTAATCACAGCACCTGGGAGGCAGAGGCAGGTAAATCTCTGAGATTGAGGACAGCCAGAACTACACAAAAAAACTCTGTCTTCAAACTGCTTCTCCCCTTCCCCCCCAAAATTATTTTTCAGTGGGAGTCTTGCTACATAGCCCAGGCTTTCTCTGAATCTTTAATCCTTCTGCCTTAGGCTCCTGGGTATTAGAATTATAGACTTTTATTATTCTGATTATGGAGATAGTATCCTATTGTTATTATGGATAATTGAGATACAGAAAACAGGAAAGAATTAAGTTCTTTGATGCAGAAATGGTTGTTTATGTTTTGATGTGATAAAATTCCAGTGTTTCGATTCCCTTGCAGAGATTTAATATAGAAAATCTCAAGGTAAAAATTTTAGTTGTCTCTTAACCTTGTTAAGAAGTTAGTGCCCGTTTTTCCACACCTTTATGTAGAGAGTCACGATCCCATATGGATGCACGTGTCGTTCTCTCTGTAGACACTGTCACAGTGTCAGCTTCTCTTGCGTTGTTAAGGACTGTTAGATTTTTATCTAATATCTTGTGCACTATTTTATGACCAGGATGTATTATGTCACTATTTAGGATTGTTTGGGCTCATTTTAATGTTTTCCTCATATAGGCAAACAACATTGTTTAATATAGTGATTAAAACCTTTGTTTTGCCTAAATATATGAACAGAGTTTTGATTATTGAGTTACTAGAATTTCTGGCATAGAGGGTCTGAACATTTTTAAGTTTGGTGTTATTTTCCATATCTTAAAAAAATAGTTTTGGAAATTTTTTGTTTTTGTTTTTTGATATACGGTCTCTCTGTGATATCAGCCTTAGCTGTCCTGGAACATGCTCTGTAGACCAGGCTGGCCTTGAACGCAGAGATCCTCCTGCCTCTGCCTCCCAAGTGCTGGGATTAAAGGTGTGGGCAACCATGCCTGGCAGGGAAATTATTTTTCATGAAATTATCTCAATATTGAATCCTAGTGGTGGCTGTCCCCAGTTTCCAAGCTTTGCCTCGTGCGTCTCTCTCTGTCACACTGGCTGCCTTTCACTTCCTCCTTCCATGCTCTTCTTCCTAAGCCTTGAGTGCACCCATGTACCACGGAGTGTTTGTTTGAGGTCAAACAACTGCATGGATTGGTTCTCTTCTACCAAGTAGGTCCTGGGGATTAGGTCATCAGCCTTGACCCTCAGGCTTGCCAGCCAATACTCTACCCTGCTTTGCCATCTCACTGGCCCTAGAGTGCTTTTTAACCTTCTTCATAAAGGTCCTACATTGATGCAATTTTCTTTTTGAAGGAAAATAGCATCTGTTATTTGGTTCAAGAATGTTTTTCACTTTGCTGCTGTGTGATTTGTCACGAACGCTGTAAATCGTTGTTTTGAAAGATAAGGTTGCTAGATGGGGGCTCGAGGGCAGTGACCTGTCTCCCTGGGTTAGGTCCCAGCCCTACAGACACGGGAAGATTAGACAGTCGGTCTCCTGGGGTAGTAAAGACTGCATCTCCTGTCGCTTCCTTTTCCAAGCTCATCACTGCAGTGGTGATGAAGAACTGGAAGGAGATTGTTGAGTCCTGTGATCTTAAAAACTGGAGAGAGGCCTTAGCTGCAGTGTTGACTTATGCCAAGCCGGACGAATTCTCAGCCCTGTGTGGTAAGAAGTAAGCCCCATGTGGAACTGTTATATAGGGGCAGGGTGTCTGTGTGTGTCTAATCTCAAGTAAGAATTACAAAATATGAAGGTGGGCTGTGCTCAGTGTTAGCTGATTCTGAGTAAGAAGAGAGAGACAGACAGACGAAAGAAGGGAGAGCAAATATAAAATATGTCATTTAAAAATAGTCTGTTCAGTGATAGTGGTTTCGGATAGACCAGGCCTCTGCTACTTACAAGCTGTGTGAGCCAGAAAAGACCATTTTCTAAGCCTCATTTTATTCATCTTTAATTGGCACATATGCAGTTCGCAATAAATGTTAGTTGGGATCAATTAGTAATGGTAACGGGTAAAACTTACCATTACAGCCAGGGCTAACTTCGTGGCTTGGGAAACACAGAAGCTTACTTGCTGGCGTGGATATTCACTATATTTTTCTGGATTTTTGTATTTGTAGTGTATTTAGCCAACACTGACAATGTATTCTATATATGCCAGCAGAGTTTTATGTTCAAATTTTCCCACTATTGTTCTTTTCTAATGTACTTGATGGAGAGCAGTTCTGTAGTTTAGAGACTCTTATACAGTATGTGATATGCTATCCGCCTCCATTCATTAACAACTAAATAGTCACTGAACATTTAGAGTGATTGTGTTTCTTTCTGGTTCTCACTGACTGTAAAACTGAGTCCCGGCCTCTGACATGCCTTTGAGCTGCTCCAGCCTCAGGCAGAGCAGAGTGAGGGAGATGCCGTCTTACCTTGTTCTCCTCTCGATTCACAGATCTTTTGGGAGCCAGGCTCGAAAGTGAAGGAGACAGCCTCCTGCAGACTCAGGCGTGCCTCTGCTATATTTGTGCGGGGAATGTGGAGAAGCTAGTTGCTTGTTGGACCAAAGCTCAAGATGGCAGCAGCCCCCTGTCTCTGCAGGTTGGTGTTCTGACACTCAGGGTGCGCGTGTCTTATTGTCTTCCCACCTCCCTTCAGGTGAAGTTAGAAACACTTCCGTCCTGGGAAGCTCGTTGCCTTCGTCATCTTAGGAGTTCTTTGGCTGGACCATCGTGTGTGTTTATTGGTGTCTTTAAAGAAGCCAGGTGGGAGATGATGGGCAGTCAGGTCGGGAGGCGTTCTGCACTCACTGGGCCGGTAGGTAGCAGAGCATTGACAGTAGTAGCCCAGAGTTTAGCTGCTTTCTCTCAAGCTCCTCACTCTGCCAGACAGCAGCAGAGTGTGGGCTGGAGAAGAGGAGGCATCCCTGCACCGAGGAGAATATTTACGATCAGTTCCTGTACAAGACACAGGAACTCAGGTTAGAATCACTATACAAGCTAGAAAGCCGGACTGTGGGGACCGTAGAACTTCAGCTTTCCCCAGTCTTCAGATACTTCAATATAGTGGTTAGTTTTCTCTCTGGGAAAACAATTTATCCATAGAGTCATTGTTTTAAAGATCATTCTTTTGAGACTAAAAGTCAGGTCTTAAAAAAAAAGCAAGCTTTTCCTTTCAAGTGCTTCTGAGAAGACGACATGTTTCCTCTTGTGGATTGGTGGCTTCTACAGGGCAGCCAGGGAGGGTCTCCACACACTCCCTCCTGCTCCCATCATAAGTCCTGCTCCCCAAGATTAGCCCACAGCTTTACCACATTGTGTATTAGTCAGTTCTGCATTACTGTACTGAAATGACTGGATGGATTAACTTTTACAGAAAAAGGGTTTTATTTGGGGTCATGGTTTGAAGGTTCTAAGGTTGGGTGGCCTGTGGCTTTGGGCCTCTGGCAAGGGCAACATATTTTGATAGGAGCACATGGCTGAGCCACAGAGAGCAGACCAGCAACAGAAGGTGACCTAGTCACACAGCCCCCTTAAGGGATGCCCCTAGTGACCTAAGGCCCCACTTCTTAAAGGTTCTACCACCCCTCAGTAGTGCCAGCCTTTGGGGGAACATTTAACTCAAGCAAGTGGTGAGCCCCTGTGGAGGTCCTGTGCTTCTGTCATGAGTCTGTGTGGTAGTGTGTTGCTGCAGGAACCATGGTGTGTTGTGTTTGCGCATAACTCCTCTTCTGCTTGCTGGGTATCTATCTGCCCATCACTTTCAGTTTGGATACTTGTCCGTTTGAGATCAGTGGACAAATGTCTAGCAGGTTAAGGATGCTTAGAAAATAATAATCTATGCTGTCCATGGGGAGCAGGCTTCCTCCTCCTCTTCCTCCTAACTGTGTGCTGTCCATGGGGAGCAGGCTTCCTCCTCCTCTTCCTCCTAACTGTGTGCTGTCCATGGGGAGCAGGCTTCCTCCTCCTCTTCCTCCTGTGTGCTGTCCATGGGGAGCAGGCTTCCTCCTCCTCTTCCTCCTAACTGTGCTGTCCATGGGGAACAGGCTTCCTCCTCACTGGCTGCCATCCAGATGGTACTCAGTTCTCCCATGGTTTTCAAATAGGGATGAAGGTAGGTGCTGGACTTTTGGTGGGTTTGGAAATTGTAGTGACTGTTTCTCTCCTGCTTCTTTCGTACACACATGTTGGGATCTCTGATTGTCTCCTTCTCCCTTATTTTATCATTTAGGATCTGATTGAGAAAGTTGTCATCCTCCGAAAAGCTGTACAGCTCACCCAAGCCATGGACACGAATACTGTAGGGGCTCTTTTGGCTGAGAAGATGAGTCAGTATGCCAGTTTGTTGGCCGCCCAGGGTAGCATTGCCGCAGCCTTGGCCTTTCTACCTGACAACACCAACCAGGTAATTAAGCCGACAATTCATCTTGGTTCGGTTTGGTTTGGTTTAGTTTTTCAAGATAGGGCCCTGGCTATCCTACAACTCACTTTAAACCAGACTGGCCTCAAATTCAGAGATGTCCTGCCTCTGCCTCTGTACTTCTGGGATTGTGCCACCATGCCTGGCTCTTTCTTTCTTTCTTTTCTTTCTCTCTTTCTTCCTTTCTTTCTTTCTTTTTTCTTTTTTTTTTTTAAGAATCTTATATACATAGTCAATATATATGGTTAGTTTTTGTAAATCTATGTATTTGTGAATCTGTATGAGGTCCAGGTTTGAATTTAATCCCTTTCTCTTTTAATTATTTTAAGAATGTCTCTTAATCTGATGGATCCTTTTTCCATCACTAGCTGCAGTAGTTGATTCTCTTTGGAGAACTTTCTTTCAATTGTGTTGTTTAAAGTAGCCCTGTGATTTGGGAGCGCTGTTATTGTGCCATAATACAACCAAAGAACAGCAATGATATGACACTGAATGGGTGTCCTAACCAAGAAGCAGCCATAGTTCAAAGCCCTGCCTCAGTGAAGTTACAAGTTGCACTGTGTCTCAGTGTCAGAAACCAGGTGTTGACTCACAGGTACAATATTGACGATGCAGTAGAAACTCAACATAGGAATTTTGGAGGGGGTCTCTTAAATGATCAGATTCCTTTAAGAAATCATCATGCTATCATACAGCTGGGTGAATTAACAGTTCTGTTTTCTTCCATTGCTTCCCACAGCCAAATATTGTACAGCTTCGTGACAGACTCTGCAGAGCACAAGGGAAGCCCGTGCCAGGACAGGAGTCATCTAAAAGTCCTTATGAGAGGCAGCCGCTGGCCAAGGGTAGACCTGGACCAAGTGCTGGCCACCCGCAGATGCCCAGAGTTCAGACTCAGCAATATTATCCCCATGTGAGTGACATGGTCCAGATGATGTGGGAACCTGTGTGTGTGCGTCTTTCCAGATGTGCTTGGTAAAAGACACAGTGAAGCCAGACAGGGCCTATCGTGTCAGAGTCACACTTCCTGTGCACTTGAGACTCGTGTTTATGACCTGCTTCTCAAAATCACCTCTCATGCAGTTGTTGTAGGTTTGGTTGAAATTAGCTTTACTGTCCCTAGAAAGAGTGGCCAGTCCCCCCTTACATATGTCTATCTGCTCTCTGAATTTCTACTGGACTTATTTAAGCAAGTATGTAGGTAAAGTAGTAGAATGAATAACCCGCTCAGTGATCTGGTGACTTTTCAGATGGTCGTTTTTGACAGTTCTTTTGCGTCACTGGTGTAGGTGTGCTCTGTCCTCTGTATCCACACAGTCAAGAGTGTCAGAAAGACACATTTGAGTGGACCAACTTACACATTGCAGAGAACTGACTGAAGGTGTTGTCGAGTGTGGACAGGATTACTCACTTTATCTAGTCTTATGTTTGTGGCATAAAATGTGATTATACTGTTTTTACCGTTTCATAAAGAAACTGTACTTACAGACCAACAGATAGTCTGTCTGTCTTTCTTTCTCTCTTTGATAGGGTCTCACTATGCAGCTCTGGCCAGCCTGGAACTTACTTCGTGTATCAGGCTGGCCTTGAACTTACAAAGATCTGCCTGCCTCTGCCTCCAGAGTGTAGGGGTTAAAAGTATGTGCCACCTCACCCTGCCCTACCTTCATATTCTTAAATGGAAGATACTTTTTTAAAATATATATAAATTGTAAATAGTCTTGATTGATAGCAAAGTTGGCATTTCAGATAGAACATATTGGTGATTGGGTCGATCATTTTTTCATTATAGGAAAGGTAAATCTAAAATCCTGAGGCCTAGATCTAGTTCATGCCTTTTTTTGACTTTGGATCAGTCCTTAATCAAAACTGATTAAGAACAGAACATAATCACATTATATTTGAATATAGCTTTACTATCTAGAATACTGTGTTTCTAATTTTTTATTCATTTGGCAAATAATTATTGCAACTCTTCTGTGAATGCCTGGCATATTCTTGCTGTAGGGATTATCTTGGTAAACAAAATATATAATTTCTCTACCCTCTGGACGTTGTACTTATAAAGCCTGTGATGTAAATGGGGATAAAATGTTGGCCAAGAAATCGGAGAGGTGGGATGTCACATGACCTAGCAGAGTTCAAGGCACAGAAATGTCATATCTCAGCATTGCATGGCTGCTTGAAGGCTAAACCAGGATTAGAATTTTCAGTCACCTTGTGTTTGGACTAAGCTGTTTCTTAAGGTACTAAATAAAGCAAGACTTACTCTACACTGGGAGAAAAGAAGCAGTAGTTATTCTTTCTTTCTTTGGGTTTATCTTTCTGAGAAACAGTAAAGGCATGTGAAGACTGTGGACCTTTTGTGGGTATGCTGGTGCACCCCTTTAATCCTTGCGCTTACTTGGGAGGCAGATGCAGATGGATCTCTGAGTTGGAGACCATTCTGGTGTCCATAGCAAATCCAGGCCAACCAGAGGTATCTATCGAGATCCAGTCTCAAAATAAAACCACACAACCCCCAACAAAATCACAAAATAATCTGCTTTGCTTTTTACCAATCTTATATTTTAAGAAAAACAAGTAATTTCAGTCAAATAAAACAAGGATTTTCTCGCTGCATGGGTGAGGACAGTGGTGGAGTTTTAAAATAGTTTTGCAGGCAGGAAAGAAGAAGGAAGGGAAGCTGGATTAGTAGCAGTCTGTCTCCTTATAACCAGCACAGCTTTGCTTTGCTTTATTTTCTATGTGTGTGTACTGGAGTTTCTGTAAAGATTTGTAACCAAAAAGGATTTTGCTGGCTTTAAAAGGTTTTAGAAAAACTTTGAGACAGGACTTAAGAGTGAGCAGCATGGTATAACAGAGGGTACACTGCCCGGAGACTGGAAGGCCGGTTCAGTCTTAACTCCATTACCGGTGAGCTGTGTGGACCTTAACAGTCTTAAGTAAAAGCAGGGGCTAGATGAGTCATCTTGAATATCCAGCTTGAGTATGCTTTGATTATGTGATTTTGAATCTTCCGACAGAAGGAAGTATACAATTCTTGTGAAATGGCCTGATGGAGCATGTTGCAGATCACTAGTAGCATGGAAAAGATTTTACTTATCCCAGAGTAGCTTCTTTCTCTACCTAAAGGACCTTTCTTCCTTCCTTACTCTTTTTATTATTTGCTTATTTATTTTTATGTGTTATGGGTGTTTTGCCTGCATGTACACCAGATCTCCTGGGACTGGAGTTACAGACAGTTGTTGGGAATCGAGCCTGGTCCTCTCTCAACAACTGAGCCATCTCCCAGCCGCCAGCCCCTCCTCATATGCTCTTGAATGGCCTTGTTCTTGTGCTTTGGTGGAGGTTTTCACGCTGAGCCCTCCTGCCTCCCTCCTGCTGCTGTGCTGGTTTCCTTTAGAGCCAGCTGGTCCTGGAAGCAGTCGCCCACCCGCTTACTACATGAACTCTTACTGCTTTTACTTCTTGCTACTAAGGCCTTTTGAGTTGTTTTTTCTTTTAACGTTTTTTACTTTTTATTTTCTGTGATTGGTATTTCTTTGTTCAATTCAGGTTAGAGTTGCCCCTACTGTCACTACCTGGAGTAACAAAACTCCTACTGCCCTTCCCAGCCAAGCACCTGCAGCCTCTCCCTCTGACACACAGGTATAGCCTTCCTTATTCCTCCTTGAGCAGGATCTGCTCGCGTCAATATATATAACTACTACCTGATTATATATATGATTATCTAGTCTCTGCCCTTCTTCCTCCTTCTCTCTGGTCTTTCCTCTGCGTCCATCTGCCTGCTCATTGCATTTTATTGCCTATGGCATGCAAGTGGCAATTTTTAGGACAATTAATTTATTTTCTTATCCTTTCTCTTCTTTTGCAGTTCTAAATTTCTTGAGCTAGAAAAATCTCAACCAAGGTTCAAATAACGGTTTAAATTGAATTTTACTGAAGATGTTTCTCTTTGTTCTTTTTTGTAAGCATTTCAGAAATCAAAAACCAGAAGTCCCCTTTATGATACTTATCTCCGGAGTCTGGAGTAGTAAACGGAAGTTAGTAGAGATGAAAACTCTGGTGCCTTACCTAGTGTTAGCACATGACCACAGTGTTATTGAGCCTGTTGTGGGGCTGTTGGCGTTTGCCATTCAGTGCAGTTACTTTGGACTTTTTAAATCACTCAGAATGTGTCGCCTAGAAAAATGGGGGTGTTCTCAGGAAGATAGTACAGACAAAATGCAACTTTCTTATATAGTAGCTTACAAAAAAATAAACACCAATTCCATTTCAGAGGTTACAAGACCGTGATGATGTTCTTGGTCCCAAATATAATCTTCCTTTTTATTCTATTCTCATTTCCTAGGGAGAAAACCCTCCACCTCCAGGTTTCATAATGCATGGCAATGTTAATCCAAACCCCGCTGCTCCGCTGCCTACATCTCCAGGTCATATGCACAGCCAGCTACCACCTTATCCACAGCCACAGCGTAAGTAATGGACCCTTGGAGTCTTCACAGTGGCCTGCCCTCCCTCAGCTACTTAGCGGCAACAAAGCCATGGTCAAATCAGCTTTGACAGATAAAATTGGGGGATGGGGGGTGGGACGCTAGGATGTAGCTCAGTGCTAGAGTACTTGCAGTGTTCAGTCTCCAGCGCCAGGGGAGAGGGCGAGGAGCAGACAGAGAGTCCAGAGTCAGTGCTGGGAAGCAGCTTTTGTTTCATCCTGTTGAGAACAGTGCTCCATTCCTGAGTCGTGCATAGACCTGCTAAAGAGAATAAATAGTGTGTCTGGTTTCAGAATAGAGAAACAGAGCTGTAGAAATTATCAGTATATATTGTTTTTCTTCAGATAACATGACACAAACCACAGTTGTGAGGAGTTGGTTCATGGAACATTTGTTGCTGTTGTTTTTCCATTTTATTGTTATTGTTGACTTTATTTAGTGTCGACTTTTAAAGAGTAAATTTAGGTTCACAGCAAAATTGAGCAGAAAGTGCAGAGTACCTGCGTGTGCTCACTTATACATACTCTTTGCACCCTGCTCCACACTGGTATGTTTTGCAGCAGTGAACAAATGATGCTGTTCTAGCATGTCAAATCCCATAGTTTATGTGAGTGTCCACTCTTGGGTTTGTATATTCTGTGGACCTTGACAGAGAGCAGCTACACTGAAAAAATAAAAATACAACCAGATGTGGTGGTGGGTGCCTTTAATCCCAGTACTCAGGTGGCAGAGGCAGGCAAATCTCAGTTTGAGGCCAGCCTGGTCTATATAGTTCCAGGACAGCCAGGGCTGTGTAGAGAGACCTTATCACCAAAGAAAAACAAACAAACAAAAAAAAACCCAAACTACTGTTTTATAACTAAGAATAAAGAACCTAAATAAAAATCTTAAGGGTAAAATTATTAAACAACTATTACAACTTAAGAATAAAGGGCCTAAATAATATCAGGGGACAGTTGTAAGGTTAAACAACTGTACAAACGGAGATGCCCCACATAAGAACTGATCCTGACAAGGGCCTTCTGGCCTGCTGGGTTCTTCACAGGACACCTTTTCTATGCAGTGCTCCCCAGAGCTGTTTGTGGGTGACAGGTGGAGGGGGTACACTGAAGATGCCCCTCCCTGCCCTGCTCATGCAGAATGTGGCGCTGTTGGGATCTCCCAGGATGGGTTCGGGTTGAAAGTTGAAGTCTTGAGCTACCAAAACGTTCTTGAAACTATAGGGTTTTCAAGAAAAGGACATGCTCTGGGTGCAGACGTCCTGCATGGCTCCATCTGGTGGTTGCTAGCTGTCTCTGCAGTCTTCACAGGAAGTCTCAGAAGACTTCATCACCAGCAGCAGTATTCTAGGGATGGTGGTTTTCCTGTTAATGTTTTTCTTCTTGAGGTGCTGGAGATGGAAGCCAGGGCTTTTCCCATGCTAGGCAAGTGCTCTGTCACCGAGCTGCATCCCCAGTCCTCAGTCTTAGGTTTGGGTCTTACTGTTTTAACAGTAATGTTTAAAGTCATCTCTCTAGGATGAGATTACTTTTTTCCCTACTTCTGTCTGAATAAACATGTAACTAATTAAAACCTCTGTTTCTTCCCCTGATGTAGCTTACCAGCCAGCCCAGCAGTATTCCTTCGGAACAGGGGGGTCAGCAGCTTACCGACTTCAGCAGCCTGCTGCTCCTCCTGCTTCTAACGCTTACTCTAACACCCCGTACATATCCCCTGCCGCTTCCTATTCTGGGCAGCCTCAGATGTACCCAGCACAGCAAGCCTCCTCACCTACCTCCAACTCTGCTGCTTCTTTCCCCCCTCCCCCTTCCTCTGGAGCATCCTTCCAGCATGGCGGACCAGGAGCTCCTCCATCATCTTCAGCTTACGCACTGCCTCCGGGAACAACAGGTACACCGCCTGCTGCCAGTGAGCTGCCTGCCTCCCAGAGAACAGGTCTGCGCTCGGAAGGGATTGCTTGGGCCCCCTGTTTCATGAGCACAAGGGGGGGTGGAGGGGCATTCTTTGCAAGTGTCTGTGAGCTGAGTAATGTGAGGTACTGCTTGAGTTTTTATAACATTCTAAAACTGTCTGAGTGTGAGCCTCCCATAATGAACGTCAGCTGCTAAACGAGGAAAACCTTAGTCTAGAGCTTCCAAATGCTAAGAGTGTGTAGCCTGCTGCTAACTTACTTTGAAAGGTAGAAAATTAGTTGACAAGAAATGGTAGTTACAATCAGATTTAGTTGATACCGTCATGTGAAATGCAGAACTTGAATTTTTGTGGGGGACAGGGGCATCCTGGATTGAACTTAGGCCTCACATGTGCTAGCTAAGTGATCTACCACTAAGCGGTCCTTCATTAGAGTCCTTCATTTCTTTACTTGAGCTGAAGTGCGCTCAGTGTTCTTAAAATGCTCTTGATTTTAAAACTGCCCTGGGGCGTGCAGGCTGCTCAGTGGGTAAAGTGTTCACTTGCTACAAGCCTGACAATCAGTTTGATCCCAGCGGGACCCGTGATGGAGAATAGAAGGACAGAAGTGACTCCTGGAGGTTGTCCTCTGCCCTCCACTACACAAATAAAGAAAACCCTAAAGTAAGGCCTCTGTCCACATCAGCAATTGAGTTTTCTTTTCCGATTATAATGGATGTTCAGACTAGTGGGACAAAAGCTTGAAGTGAGACTTGGTCAGCCCCTAATCCTGAAGCTGTTCTGGAGAGTCTGTTCTATAGTTGGCTGGTTTTAATGCTAGCTGTAACTCAGATTGATAAAAGTTTATCCTAGGTATGTGGTAGAAACATTCTTTTCAAATAAATACAACAATAAATGTGGATATGAAACATTTTTTAAATATTACTGCTTCTAAAGTCTTATATGAAATGGGTCTTAGAATTATAAACACACCTCTCTTCCCTTCTCTAATATGTAATATTGACATCCAGAGAACGAAAATTACACACTCTCGGGGTTTTAGACACTTAGTTGTCTTCCCTTTATCTGTGGAAGCTCAGTGGGTGCTCAGTACCACCTACTACCACCTACTGCCAGCCCATGTGTGATAGAACAGTTTAGTAGTTAAGAGTAATAGGAGATTAGCTGTAACTCCAAACCAGACAGCAAAGTGCCATAGCTCGTCAGTGTCAGTACTTTGTGCGCTCTGGGGCCAGTGTTGAGTGAGGGAAGGGATGTGTAGGCGTGAACACTGGAGGTGCTCTGCACTGGAGGTGCTCCGCACTGTAGGTGCTCTACACTAGGTGCTCTGCACTGGAGGTGCTCTGCTGACTGAAAGGGCAGCCCACTGACTAGGAGGTGGGTGCATAGACAGTGTGGACATGCCAGACAAAGGACAGCTTGCACCCTTCTGTCTCAAAGTGAGGTAAGACAGCTAAACAGCATCAGGCTGTTCAGTGATGCAGGATTTTAAAGCTTTCATTGTTTATTTTACAAATACTGCTTACAAATTCTTAATATTCCATTTAATAAATTTGGACTGAAGTTGACTGTGGAAATCAAAACTACATATAAGGGGAGCCAGCCACACACATTTTAGTAATACACTGCAGACACATTAGTAGTTTGATCGTTTAGAAATGAGTGCCAGCTCATAGAGTTCCAAAAATGCCCTGTAAGCCTAGATTAGCAACCATTCAGAGTAGCTGGATATGATTCTTAATTCAAAGGTAGTGTGAGTTCAAGTAAATCCCTCTAAAAAGTAGTACAGGAAGTAGAAGGGGAATTCACATTTATTAAATGTCTTGGACATGTTCTAGCATTCGCTGTATGTTTTGTGTTTAGGTCCTCACACACCCAAGAAACAGAAATTCTCTGTCTTGTTAACATTGTAGATGAGGAGACTAGAGCTCCCTGGGGGTTGTGAACAGTCTCAGGAGTGTGCACATTGCTTTCTGAGTTCGAGAATAGTCTCAATAGGGCGCGCCCGGGTCTGTGTCTTCACAGCCTGTGTCAGAGTTCTGATGTTAGTGATGGATGCTTCCCAGTGGAATTACAGAAATTCCCCACACCACTGCTGGGGCATTTGTCACTTTATAATAGGAAATAAATATTTGCACAGCATTGTTTTCCTCCTTAACCAAAGTGCATTTTGCCGTGAGGTTATGGGCGCTGTACAATTGTTCTAATCTGGCTGAGAGACAGAATGGCTAATGGAAGAAGAACCAGACTAACATCCCTGTACTCAGCATGCACTGGGTATGCCCTGCTGCCTGTTAACCCCCCCATATTAACCTTCTTTGTACAGTTACTTCACCATATTTTCATTGTGGATTTCCTAAAGTTTTTGTTGATGTTATGTAATTGTGACCGAAATTTTGTCATACTGTAGTGTGTCTTGGATCATGGGTTTGTTTGGGGTTTAGAAATTCCAGTTGGCGAGTGGATAAAATTCCTGTTAGATCCTGCAGAATTAAGCTTTCTGTTAATATATGAGTGTGTGTGCCAAAGGCTCAGAGAAATGGATGTTGTTCTTAATGAGACCTGTTTAATCTGTAATTGGAATTATCGCAGAAAGAAATAGGCAGAAAACAACAGTATATTTCTAGGGAATAGAATTCCTGTTATATGCTAGGAAATAAGATTTCTGTGTCAAGTTTTGTGTCAAGTTTTGAAGAGCCTTATGTACTAGGATAGGAGTTTATAGTTCATACAGTAAGAAAATAATAGTCTAGTGAGAGATTTTGAACTGCTAAGCGATACTTCAGGGTCAGTAACCTGGAGCTGTCCTTGCAGGAGAGATTGCGGACAGATTAGCAGAGTTAGAGGCAAGACAAACGCCGCCCCCCCCCCGCCCCCCCCCCCGCCCTCCGCACCCCACCCCACCCACCCCCGCCCTCCGCACCACCACCACCACCACCCCCCCCCCCCCCCCGCCCTGTGGTGAAGTGATGGCGGTGTAGGTCTGAGAAAGCGGTGTAGGTCTGAGAAAGCGGTTTCCTAAGAGAAAACACTTTGAAAACTATGAAGGCTTTAGAATTTTACTCAAAAATTATTTTATGATAAATGGTCTATAAGCTATGATGAAGCTGTCTTTGGGTGGACATTACTGTATTTGTTCAAAATGGAGTCATGTACTTGATGTTGCTTATTTTCACGGGACTTTCCTTAGTCCAGTCATAGTCCTTGATTTAGTTAGTCCTTCACATGAAGGAGAGGCACAGGAGAGACATCCTTTTCTCTGAGTGCTTTTATTTTTATTTTGAACAATGGTTTCAAGGATTCTTTATCTTTCTCATTGTAACAGTCAATCTTGTGACCCCTTTAAAAATGTCATGCTGGGCTTATAGAGAAAGGGAGTTGTTCTGTAGAGTTCTGTAAAGTAGAGATCAGTTAAGTTGTGTTTGTAAAATGTCATGTTTAAATAATTATTTAAACTGTCAAAGCAAAAAAAAAAAGAAAAGCTAGAGCTGAGGTTCAGTTCCCACTCATGAAAGACAGAGAGGTGGGCAGTGGAGGGCAGGACTGGACAGGGTTGAGGACTAGGCCATGTCTCTGGTAAAAAGTGTCGACTGTGCAAGTCCCACAGCCTGAGTTCTCCAGAACCTGTGAAGCTGGTGGGCCAGCTAGCCCGCAGTGAGACTCAGGGACGAAGACAAGAGAGACCCTGCTTCAGCACTCCCACGGGTCTCCTGCTTCCACATGTGAGCTATGGTACACCCACATGCAGGAACGCTAAGTTAATCACCAGATTTTTACAGTAGAATGTGGCTGAGCCGAAACTGTGTATTAACTTGAGAAAATGTTTAGCCAGGACTTATTGAAACAGAACACGTTTAAACATTGCATGATTTGATGTTAGGCAGAGTCAGCGAGCATCTAACGGGAGAGGGCTTGATGATTGTACGGGTTTCCCTCCTCAGCAAACTGCCTCACTGCCCGTGTCTCCTGGTTCCTCATTCAAGCTGGAGAACTGGCTGCTCTCTTGAGAGTCTTGATTCTGATTTGATTCCAGTTCACTGCTAACTTTGAATTTCTGACTTCATTCTGACCTTTGTGTCGCCACTAAGGGGTCATGTGAAAATTCTCCCTAGACTTCTTCGTGCTGCTACTTGGTGAAAGCCAGTCCCCAGGCTTCTGCTTGGAAGAGTCTTTGTCCCCTGTCCCTTCCTGTCAAGAGGGTGAGAAGAGGGCATATTGCTGACACACTCCTCAAAGAAGCTCACATCCAGCCTGTTTCTGGTACTTGGAGGTGTTGGCTGTGGTATCCCAGCCCAGATGCTGAGGTCTGGGGCGCAGACAGTGCATCTGTAATTGGAACCAGGCTGGTCTCCTTACCGAATACACAGTGACTCTCCAGACGTTGGCTAACTGTGGTTTGAGTTAGGTTGTATGGTATAGTCATCATGTAAACATTTATAGACAGCATTGATCACTCTTTCTTCAGTTAAACCCTAGATGAAGAAATTGGCTTGCATTTGGAAGCCATATTGTAAGGAAAACATGTCAGTAAAGACTGGAGTCATCTTCCGAGCAATAGATCTCAGGCTGTGGGATCCTTTCCTACTGCCTGCTTTCTCAAGGATGTGTGTGTCTTGGGTGAAGCACACACGGAGTTGAGTTCACCTTTTTAATTGCTGTTTTCTCTTGGCTCTTCCCTTGCCAAGTGAAGCTGGTGCACTCTGAAAGGCTGTGTGCAGATGAATGTAGCTACCTTCATGCTTCTGAGCTGCACCAGGCCGGCCTGACCCTGAGTACCTGACGGGGACAGGGCGTGTGGTCAGACTGTTTGCTCCTGCTCCAGTGCTGGAGGCTTCACAACAACACTGGTGTCACCTAGGAACTCTCTGGGAAGATAACGTCAGGCCCTGTCTTAACCTCACAAGTTAGAATCTAGTTTAGCAAAGTTCTCAGTCAGCTTGGTTCACAGCTTTGAGTGATGCTAGCGTGAAAACACTTGGTGCCATATGGCGTAAGGAGATGTCATATTGGGAAATGCTGGTCAAACAGAGAAGCCGTTAGGACAAGGACTGGGGCCACTGGCTTCTAAATGAAGGGTAAACCTCTCGTAGAGAGAGAGCATAGTCAGAGGGGAAGTGCTGTGTAAGAGTTCATTGTATTGTACAACTTAAAGGAGTTCACCCAAAGAAACACAGGGCTTGCTTAATCGGACAGAAGACGTTTCACATCACTTGATTTAAAAGTAAGCTTTAGGGCACATGTGGTAGTGCACATCTGTAATTCCGGAACTTGGGAGGGGGGAGGCTAAGGCAGGAGGATCATGAGTTTGAACTTAGCCTAGACTGCATAGTGAGCAGCCTGAACTACAGAGTGAGCAGCCTAGGCTACATTGTGAGCGGTCCAGGCTATATAATTAGAGACCTTGTAAGAACTAAATTTTAAAAATTGTAAAGTAAGTTTTGTTCCTTTGCAATGCATTTGTATTTTCTGAGTGCTGTTAAGCAGGGAAGAAAAAGTATAACCTGATAATTTGAGCTTAGAATGTCTTCCATAATGCTGTCTAAGTGACTTTTACATTTTATCTACAGAAAATCAGTCTTTCCAAGACCAGGCTTCTGTATTGGAAGGTGAATTGGTTGTAAAACATACCTTTAAAATACTTTAATCATTAAATACAGCTAATGAATGGACATGAACAATAATGCATGTGAACTTACCCTAAATCTGATTGGTATCATTTTTATTTGGCTTCTTAATTGAATCAAATTTTAGAAGTGATTGCATGTGTATGATGACTCACAGCTTTCAATCATAGAAGCCGTGTGTCTTCTATGAATATGACAGATTGCTCTATGCAGGTAAGAGTATGAGGTGATGGGAGAGATTTGAATGATTCCTGTGTGATGGTATGTTAGACGTGACTCAGTAGCTTGTGACCAGCTCCTAAATGTTCGAAGCCCTCCCCATTCAGCCTCCTGTCTCAGGTGAATTTGTAGGAAGTAAGTTCTGTTTAAAAAGCAAAGCAGCTAAGTCCACCATGTTCAGGAAAAGAGCTGACCATGTTCAGTAGCATTAAGCATGAACCAGTTCCTTTGGTGTGCTAAGCAATGTTGTTGTGATTTAGTATGTGTATCAGCTTATCTGGCAAGGGGGAAATCCTGAGGAAAACACACTGTCCATCTTCACATGTTCTCTCACACACCTGTGCTTTAGCAGCCATCTGTATCCATAGTGAGGTGTGACGTAACCTCATCCTAACTGGGAAATTGTCAGCTTCCAGCGTGCTGTGTAAGGTACTGGCACTAAAACAAGAGTACTGATGGCCACTTTTACTTGGAGATGCTGGGGTACTGGGTTTCCAGTTTCTGACGAAACATACTGTAGTTGTCTATAGTTTCATAAGACAGGAAACTGTGAGAATTACCGCTGTTATATAGTTGAGCGCTGTTGGGTTTTTGGCGTTTGCCGTGTGGTCCTGGGAATGGAACCTGGACTTCCTGTTCTCGCGGACATTCCACTGTTGAGCTGCTGCTTGACCTGGGCACTCACCCTTTTTTAAGAGCACTGAGTTGAGTGTCTGTGATGTGCTTGCTGCAGTGCATTTCCCATTAGTCGTCTTCGTCTGTCCAGGATGACGGACACTCTGCAGCAGCACACTCGCTGATCTGTGCCCCTGATCTGCAGAGGAGAGTGAGCTGCCTTTGGAGGCTTCTGCCTGTTAACATAAGGACTTCAGCCTCAACTTAGGACGACAGTCCCTTCTCTGTCAGCAGTGTCACTGTCAAACATGCTGCCTACGAAGGCATGCCCTGTGTGACCCTTGCTGATTGGTAAAGCCCGTATGGCAGTTACCTCACTGTTGAGGAGAATTTCTAAGTGTAAGATGAATCATTTTCTTCCTTTCAGGATTTTGAAGGAAAATGTCTTCTGTTGTCTGTTCTAGGTCCTCAGAATGGTTGGAATGATCCTCCAGCTTTGAACAGAGTACCGAAGAAGAAGGTAATGGAAAAGTTCTCTGTCTAGATCGTCTATAGCCATGCAGAGCACACCACACTTGACTGATCCTTTTAAAGGCAGAGCTTGCAGGTTAATGCATGTCAAATGCATTGCACAGTTTATCTCCAGAAAACCCATCTCTAAGCAGTGGTAAAAGGAGGGGAGGTAGAGAATGTGTTCAAGCCTTCCCTGTGCCGAGGAGGGTGGCACACACCCCAGTTCAGTGTGGAGGGGAAATAGAGAATGTGTTCAAGCCTTCCCCTGTGCTGAGGAGGGCGGCACATACTCAGTTCAGTGTGGAGGGGAAATAGAGAATGTGTTCAAGCCTTCCCCTGTACTGAGGAGGGCGGCACATACTCAGTTCAGTGTGGAGGACCTGGGAGGCTGAGGCAGGCAGACATGGGGAATGGCTGAGGAACCTGGGACTCAGCTTGGGGTGAGCTTACATTTCCTCTTCTCATGTTCTTGGCAGCCTGAGATGCTTACCTGCACATTCCATGTCCACACTCCCTCTCTGAACAATGCATCTAGCAACTCATTAGCCACTTAGGGCTTCCACTTTGATTGAGCTGCACAGGTATCCCACTCTGAACAATGGAATAAGTTTCTCCTCTCCTTAGTGACCACCAAACTTGGACAGATTCTAGCTGAACAAGTACTAGATTAGAAAGCCTGATCTGGCCTGAACTAGTTTTGAGCACATGTGGAATAAAGCAAAACTGTGTCCACAAGTGAACTTTTAGGAAGAATTTCCTACTTACCATCTATGTCTACACATGATTTAGCTTGCATGTGTAAAATCAGATGCATTGTGAGGTGGGGCCTGGAAACACAGCCCAGATCCCAACTACTGGTCAGAGTCTGAGGCCAGTCTTGGCTTGACCCTGTAGTGAGACTGTGTCAACTGACCTCTCCACCTGTACCCACCCCCGGGAGAATCTTGTTCTGGTGACAGGTTGTTCTGGTAAGGCAGGTTATCACTTTCCTACAGACCTCAAGCAGCAGGAAACAGGATTTCACACTGGGCTCTTGATTATTTGAGTTCTAGCAATAATCATGATTGTATTTTGTAATCAGTGAAATTTATAATTACATTTTAGATTTTCTTTTGCAATATTTTTTAATGATTGTGTTTTGTCTGCATGTATGTCTGTGTGAGGATGTCAGATCCCCTGGAACTAGAGTTACAGACAGTTGTGAGCTGCCTGTGGGTTCTGGGAATTAAATCTGGGTCCTCTGGAAGAGCAGTTAGTGCTCTAACCCCTCAGCCATCTTTCCAGCCCCTCCCAATATTTTTTTAAAAATAAGTTACTGATGTTTTTCCATGTGCACACAAGCACTTGAGTGTGTGTGTATGTGTGTCACATACTCATGCACACGCCACAATGTGTGTGTGTAAGTCAGAAAACACCTTGTAGAGAGTTGGTTCTTTCCTTCCACCCATGTGAGGCCCAGAGACTGACCTCAGGTCCTTGGGCTTGGTGGCAGTTGCCCTTAACCACCAACCATTTTGCTGTCCCTGTCACAATATTAAATGAAGAAATGCCCTGTAGTTAGCATTGTTTATATGTCAATAATTGTTATACAGTGTCAGTAATATGAACACAAAATGGTATTTTTCTTTTCCTTTCTTTGAGACTATATATATTGTAAATTCTTAGTGATTTCTTTCCCCCAAGTATAATATTGAGAGGCTAGAACATAAAATTAGAAGACATTAAGTTAGTAAGGAAGCCCTAACAAAAGGTTAATAATAACCAGAAACCTAACTTGCTGTTTTCAGTACCTAGTAATAGCTACTTAGTGATTTATGAGATTGGAGTTACGTCCTATTGTCATTTAATATGCTCATGCACACATGAGCACACATTTTGACATATTGGTTCCTGTACTGCTAGACGAAAAGGCCATGGCTTTGGTGACTGTATGAGATGACAGGGAGCTGGCTCTTAGGTGTATTCCTCACCCACGTTAGCCACACTAGGTCTACATTGATGTTTTACCCTGCGATTCTGCATAAAGTTTCATTTGAAAGTGTTGTACTGCAAAGAAAATTTAACTATGAGGTACTCTAAGGCCTTTAGTTTTATTAGCTAAGAAAACATTATTTTCCTTTTTATTCTTAGTTTTGGTGTTTTAATTTTTCCCCTCCATCTTTTAAAAGACGCCTGAAAACTTCACGCCTCCTGTTCCCATTACATCACCAATCATGAACCCTTGCGGTGATCCCCAGTCCCAGATGCTGCAGCAGCAGCCTTCAGCTCCAGGGCCGCTGTCAAGCCAGGCCTCCTTCCCACAGCCACCGCACCTTGCAAGTGGCCAGCCCTTCCATGGCGTCCAGCAGCCTCTTGGTCAAGCAGGCATGCCACCATCTTTCTCAAAGCCCAACATTGAAGGGGCCCCGGGAGCTCCTATTGGAAACACCATCCAGGTAACATAAATCTGTAGACGTGGCCTGGGAAGATGGCTCGCTTCAGCATGTTTCTTACATGGTTCTACCCATGGTGTTTTCAAAACAGCAACTCCATTTTAAGAGATTGATCGTGCACATGTATATTATTTTTCAATTACATGATTATATGTAAGCTTTTGAGACAAGAATTATCCGTTTTCGGAGTGTATGTTTACTACGTCGCGGTAATTATAGTCTTAATCTAGTCAGTACAAAATTTAAGGTTGGATTTAAGGTCTTCTCTACATCTGAGGTCGCTAAGTAAAAGCTGGTTTATAGGCTTTTCTTAACATGTTAAATAAAAATGTTATGCATTACGTCATTTGATGTGTTTGCTTAAAACCTGCTAAGCCAAGCTGGGCATGGTGACACACACCTTTTTAATCTTAGCACTCAGTGGCGTGGGCAGGCAGATAGCTCTCTTGAGTTCAGGGACAGCCAGGGCTACAAAGAGAAACTCTTTCTTTGGGGGGGAAAAAAAAAACAAACCCAAAAACCCTGCTAAGCTAGCCGTACCTCTAGATGGCGAGACACATTTATACTTTGTCAGCGTCTCAGAAGTTTAAGAACTCCTAATACATTTCCAAGTGAGACTTAGAAAGACAAAGATGTCTTGACCTGTACATAAACATATGAAGAGCGTGGGTCAGTATCCACTGTGAGGAAATGGAACGAAGTCCTGCCTGAGCTTAGAACATGTGGATGGTTGTTGAGAGATCATCCTGCCTGAAGAAGTTTTCAGTACTGCAGGTTGCATCATCTGAGTTGGTTCTTACCTCCCCTTTGGCTAGAACATTACAGCTTCCAGTTGGTAATGGATAAGTACCAACAGTCACCATTATCCGTTTTCCTTGCTCTCTGCTCCAACCACATTGGCCTCCGTCTGGTCCCTTATGTGGTCGTGATCCTTCCTTTCTGCATGTTCCTCCCTCTGTCTGGGATGCTTCGTTACCTCCTCAAGTGGTTAGCCTGCTTGTCTTCTATAAGTTTCTGAAGTGCATTCCCTCCCTTTGGTCAGATTTGAGTTTTAGTGACTTTTAGTCCCCCTAAGCATCGACTTACTGTAGTTTACATTTTTAAGCTTTGCTTCTCTCCCGGTGGCCTCTGAACTTCCTTAGTCTGAGATCATTTCTATGTTGGCTCACCAGTGAGTAGCTAGTCCTGGTGCATGTTGCCTGGCATTTACTGTGTGAATGAGAGAATTAACTGATGAGTAAAAGTGTAAGAAACTGGAGTCCCCGTTTACCCTTTTGTCTTTGTTCTTAGCAACGTCGTGATCTGTTCTGTCTTACCCTCTAGCCTAATCTTGCAGTCTTTTGTAATCAATTAGCACACTTTAAGAAGAGTCAGAGAGTAGTTAGTTAGATGTGGTACACACTTGCAGTTCGAGCACTTTGGAGGCTAAGTTAGAATCACCACGAGTTCAAGATAGCCTGGGTTGTACATCAAAACCCTGTCTCAAAAAACAAAATGAGCGAAAAAGGAGCAAATGAATAGAAGAATGCTAGGATAAACAAAAATAAGTGACTCAGTATATGACTAGTCAGTTACTTCAAGGTGTGTGTGAGTGAGAGAGGAGAGAGAGGGAGAGAGAGAAGAGAAGAGAAGAGGAGGGGAGGGGAGGGGGTAGAGCAGAGGAGAGGAGAAGACAAGGGATAGGGATGGATCCCAGGCCTCACATTCGTTGGACAAGCATTCTACCACACAGCTAGAGCCCCAGCCCTCTGCTTCTGCAGATCCAGCTGCCCAAGGAGTGCTGGCGCTTCCTCCTAGTATCTTATCCTGGGTGATTTCACACATGAAATCTTCACTGTATTTTTAACTGATCTGTCTCTAAGGTGATTGGTTCTCTCTTTCCCATAGACTCAAGACTGTATATAAAATACCTCCTGGTCATTTCTGATTGTTTTTATACCACTAATTCTTACAGCACGTGCAGGCTCTGCCAGCAGAGAAAATTACCAAGAAACCTATTCCAGATGAGCACCTCATCCTCAAGACCACGTTTGAGGATCTCATCCAGCGCTGCCTCTCTTCAGCCACGGATCCTGTATGTATTTCTCTGTCATGGTTGACTTAATTATAAATATAACCTGGGGCTGGAGAGCTTTTGCAGAGGACCTGGGTTTCATTCTCAACACCCACATGGCAGCTAATCACTGTCTGTCACTCCACTCCCAGGGGATCTGACACCCTATTCTGACCTCTGAAGGCACTGCACACATGTGGTGTACATACATGTAGGCAAAACACGTATACACATAAAACAGTAAAAAATCTTACATCTTTTTTTTAAAGTCCTTTTAGTGTTCCCTCATTATTGTTCCAAGTCCTACAAATTGTGTGTCTTGGAGGTAATAAAGCTAGCACTTGGTTTACTCAGATTAGTGAACATTTAACCTTTGTAACAACCCTGTGATGGGGTCTTCATTCTTCTCCCAGATAAGAAAGGGGAGGTGAAGAACAGCCTGCTCCGGGTTCTCAGCCTACAAGCTGAGTGCCTGTCGTCTGCTGACCTTTCTTTCCCATGCAGATGTAGGGCACAGCAGTGACAGGCCAGGGGGCTGCTGCTTGGGAGTCGTCAGTACTGGAGATGTGGCCATGGTCAGCATAACTGCATAGGATGCCTTTGGGTTGGCAGCAGAGCCCATAAAGCTGGCCCTGTGGGAAATGAAGTTTGATTTTGTACCAGCAAGCACAGAAAATGTCTGTTAAGCCATTGGCCGCTTGTCTGTTGAAAATGAGAAGTTAGCCTCTGGGATTTGTTATTTCTTCAGACATGGGTGTTGATTTGTTCAGTCTTTTCCAGCCTAGTGGGAAGCCATGTTCTGTATTGAAAATGTCCGCAGAGGCCTCAGCCCTGGTATTCTGGGAGTGATAGAAAGACCAGGTCGACACTAGGGGGCAAATGAAGCCGAGAGCCAAATGGACGCTGTCTTGTGCACAGTCTTCCAAATATGGGGTGTTCAGTGAGGCCACGGCAGAATTCCAGTACTTCTTCAGGCGTGAGTGAGGGTGAGGAGGATGCAGTATATGGCTCATCTCATCAGCTGGTGTTGAGTCCAACCTACTCTGTCTCCAGAACTCCTTCCTTCTGCGTACCTAGGAGCCCTGGGTGAAGAACAGGAGGAGCAGCTCTGTTTCTGCAGTTAGCCCTCTTGGCCTGCCCAGCTGTCTGTCTGTAACTACCTCTGAGCGGGGACCATGGGGCTCCTGTCTACAAAGTTCCCTTCATTTAGCAGTGAGAGTCACTTGTATAATGCGGATTTCTTCTTCCCCTTTATTCACACATAGTTGTGCAGCACAGTTAGTATGCAGTGCTGCCCTGAGTGGCCTCACCCTTGGCTGATTCGCAGGCTGGGCACTCACTCCTGCCCGCACCCCCGGCACCTGGGCTTGCTGCCCCTTCCGCCCTCAGCCAGCTCCCCAACACTGCCAGTCACCGTAAAAGTACTGCGATTATTTAGTATTTTCCCATTTATTAGAATTTTTGATATGTAAGTCTCTGTCTCCAGTATAGGACATGGTAGATATTCAATAAAAATGATGAGATTTTTTTCTAAGGCTGGTCATTTATCATATTCTATTTTTAAAACCTTTAATTTTACTGTTCGAAAGTTTTTGGCTATACACGTAGGAGTGTGTGCATTGAAGCAGGAGAGTGACCTTCATTTAAGTCTGTTTCCCTCTGGTCATCCTCTTTGGAGGGAGGAGGTCTGGGGATCAACCCCAGGGTGTGGTCCATGTTTGGTGAGCTCTCACCCCACCCACCTCCTCCTAGTGATCTGAATGCCAGAAACTCGAGGCAGGAGTAATCGTAGCAGATGTTGGGAAGTGTGTAAATAGGAATTTTGAAAGGTAAGAGAGAGAATCCACAGTTCCTCCTCTATGTTTCCTTTTTACACACATAATTTCCCGTCACTGTCCTCTTCGGTGACACTGATCCTTTGCTGCTGCCCAAGGCCTTTGAACATGTCACAAGGTGTACATGGCACTCCTCGTCAGGGGAGTTGGTGATCCACATGAAACCTACTTAAAACCCGTTTTGTGCTCATCCCTCCCTGCCTTCAGTAGATCATTAATGGCTGTTCCAGCAACCTGTTCGAGCTTGTGGTCATGCTGCCTCCACAGTAATAGCATCGGAAGATTCGTGTGTAACGCCTGTTCTTCCTGTCCTATAGCAAACCAAGAGGAAGCTAGACGATGCCAGCAAACGCCTGGAGTTTCTGTATGACAAGCTTAGGGAACAGACGGTAAGTTTTTCCGGGGGGGTCGGGGGGTAGATGACAGTCAGTTCTTTCTCGTGGCTATAAAGAAAGCGTCTCGTCAGCACTGTCATACAGTGTGTGGAGGGTCAGTGGCCAGGACAGCTACAGAGAGGGCTTTCCGAATCTCATTTATGTGGGATGGGAGAGACAACCCAAGAGAGAATACAGACTGGACTGTGCTGGGCCAGGACTGTGCTGGCCTGCCGCTCATGTTCACAGCCGTGTATCAGAGACCAGAGACAAGCCAGGTGCTCTGTGGACTAGAGAAGGAATCTGTCATCTGTCTCTGGAGTCTAAGACTCCTGATTTTTTTCTCCCAAAACAGCTGATACAGAAAGCAAAACCAGATGTCACCACCAGGTGGTCAGGGTAATGTTGTGTGACTGTGAAGAGAACCCACAGCAAGGAGTCACTGTTGGTCCTCTTGAACCCACCTGCTGCTCCATTTGAGAGGTTCATAGTAAAAGTGCAAAGATTGGAGAGGACAGCAAGCTGGCCTAATAGGAAGGGGCGTGGTCTATGACTGATCCAAAAGAGAGTCTTCTTCTAAAGGATGGGAAGTACTGAGTGATGCCATGGCAGAGTGCTAGACTTTGATTTTAAGAGGTGGTGAGCGAGCCAGGTGGTGGGTGCAGGAGAATCAGAAGTACATCCTCAGCTGCCTAGTTCAAGGCTACAGATGCAATTTTTCTAAAAAGTACACCTTTTAAAAGGACAGCCTGCGGGGACCAGTTCTCTACTTTCTCCGTGTGGCTCCCAGGGATAGAACTCAGGTTGTCAGGGTTGGCAGCAATCCCCTTTGCCCACTGAGCC
>NW_026737560.1:0-37225 GCF_949786415.1 Peromyscus eremicus | reverse complement strand
ATGCAGTTTCTGGTCCTACGAGCAAGAGTTGTTTTCTGCTAAGAAGAGTCACTATTGCGCTCCCATTGCCATACACAGTGCAAATAGCACTCGCGTCTGTTCCCAGCAAGTACAGTGTATTGGACTGAAGAGAAGCTACTGTTCTTGTCAGTTTCCTAAGCAGAGTTGAACTAGATATGCCCCGTGTGTGTAGGAAGCACAGTTCCTTTGTTCTGAGCAAGCTCACTGTTCTGGCCCTATAGGAAACACAGGAGAGTAGAAGAGTGCTGTTTTCTCAAAAGCAGAGTGTGTTTCTTGCAAGGCGAGCTAGCGTTTGTTTCCCAGTCCTAAACGGAGTTGAATCCCATGCAGTTTCTGGTCCTACGAGCAAGAGTTGTTTTCTGCTAAGAAGAGTCACTATTGCGCTCCCATTGCCATACACAGTGCAAATAGCACTCGCGTCTGTTCCCAGCAAGTACAGTGTATTGGACTGAAGAGAAGCTACTGTTCTTGTCAGTTTCCTAAGCAGAGTTGAACTAGATATGCCCCGTGTGTGTAGGAAGCACAGTTCTTTTGTTCTGAGCAAGCTCACTGTTCTGGCCCTATAGGAAACACAGGAGAGTAGAAGAGTGCTGTTTTCTCAAAAGCAGAGTGTGTTTCTTGCAAGGCGAGCTAGCGTTTGTTTCCCAGTCCTAAACGGAGTTGAATCCCATGCAGTTTCTGGTCCTACGAGCAAGAGTTGTTTTCTGCTAAGAAGAGTCACTATTGCGCTCCCATTGCCATACACAGTGCAAATAGCACTCGCGTCTGTTCCCAGCAAGTACAGTGTATTGGACTGAAGAGAAGCTACTGTTCTTGTCAGTTTCCTAAGCAGAGTTGAACTAGATATGCCCCGTGTGTGTAGGAAGCACAGTTCTTTTGTTCTGAGCAAGCTCACTGTTCTGGCCCTATAGGAAACACAGGAGAGTAGAAGAGTGCTGTTTTCTCAAAAGCAGAGTGTGTTTCTTGCAAGGCGAGCTAGCGTTTGTTTCCCAGTCCTAAACGGAGTTGAATCCCATGCAGTTTCTGGTCCTACGAGCAAGAGTTGTTTTCTGCTAAGAAGAGTCACTATTGCGCTCCCATTGCCATACACAGTGCAAATAGCACTCGCGTCTGTTCCCAGCAAGTACAGTGTATTGGACTGAAGAGAAGCTACTGTTCTTGTCAGTTTCCTAAGCAGAGCTGAACTAGATATGCCCCGTGTGTGTAGGAAGCACAGTTCTTTTGTTCTGAGCAAGCTCACTGTTCTGGCCCTATAGGAAACACAGGAGAATAGAAGAGTGCTGTTTTCTCAAAAGCAGAGTGTGTTTCTTGCAAGGCGAGCTAGCGTTTGTTTCCCAGTCCTAAACGGAGTTGAATCCCATGCAGTTTCTGGTCCTACGAGCAAGAGTTGTTTTCTGCTAAGAAGAGTCACTATTGCGCTCCCATTGCCATACACAGTGCAAATAGCACTCGCGTCTGTTCCCAGCAAGTACAGTGTATTGGACTGAAGAGAAGCTACTGTTCTTGTCAGTTTCCTAAGCAGATATGAACTAGATATGCCCCGTGTGTGTAGGAATCACAGTTCTTTTGTTCTGAGCAAGCTCACTGTTCTGGCCCTATAGGAAACAAAGGAGAGTAGAAGAGTGCTGTTTTCTTAAAAGCAGAGTGTGTTTCTTGCAAGGCGAGCTAGCGTTTGTTTCCCAGTCCTAAACAGAGTTGAATCCCATGCAGTTTCTGGTCCTACGAGCAAGAGTTGTTTTCTGCTAAGAAGAGTCACTATTGCGCTCCCATTGCCATACACAGTGCAAATAGCACTCGCGTCTGTTCCCAGCAAGTACAGTGTATTGGACTGAAGAGAAGCTACTGTTCTTGTCAGTTTCCTAAGCAGAGTTGAACTAGATATGCCCCATGTGTAGGAAGCACAGTTCTTTTGTTCTGAGCAAGCTCAATGTTCTGGCCCTATAGGAAACACAGGAGAGTAGAAGAGTGCTGTTTTCTCAAAAGCAGAGTGTGTTTCTTGCAAGGCGAGCTAGCGTTTGTTTCCCATCCTAAACCGCGTTGAATCCCATGCAGTTTCTGGTCCTACGATCAAGAGTTGTTTTCTGCTAAGAAGAGTCACTATTGCGCTCCCATTGCCATACACAGTGCAAATAGCACTCGCGTCTGTTCCCAGCAAGTACAGTGTATTGGACTGAAGAGAAGCTACTGTTCTTGTCAGTTTCCTAAGCAGAGTTGAACTAGATATGCCCCGTGTGTGTAGGAAGCACAGTTCTTTTGTTCTGAGCAAGCTCACTGTTCTGGCCCTATAGGAAACACAGGAGAGTAGAAGAGTGCTGTTTTCTCAAAAGCAGAGTGTGTTTCTTGCAAGGCGAGCTAGCGTTTGTTTCCCAGTCCTAAACGGAGTTGAATCCCATGCAGTTTCTGGTCCTACAAGCAAGAGTTGTTTTCTGCTAAGAAGAGTCACTATTGCGCTCCCATTGCCATACACAGTGCAAATAGCACTCGCGTCTGTTCCAGCAAGTACAGTGTATTGGACTGAAGAGAAGCTACTGTTCTTGTCAGTTTCCTAAGCAGAGTTGAACTAGATATGCCCCGTGTGTGTAGGAAGCACAGTTCTTTTGTTCTGAGCAAGCTCACTCTTCTGGCCATATAGGAAACACAGGAGAGTAGAAGAGTGCTGTTTTCTCAAAAGCAGAGTGTGTTTCTTGCAAGGCGAGCTAGCCTTTGTTTCCCAGTCCTAAACGGAGTTGAATCCCATGCAGTTTCTGGTCCTACGAGCAAGAGTTGTTTTCTGCTAAGAAGAGTCACTATTGCGCTCCCATTGCCATACACAGTGCAAATAGCACTCGCGTCTGTTCCCAGCAAGTACAGTGTATTGGACTGAAGAGAAGCTACTGTTCTTGTCAGTTTCCTAAGCAGATATGAACTAGATATGCCCCGTGTGTGTAGGAATCACAGTTCTTTTGTTCTGAGCAAGCTCACTGTTCTGGCCCTATAGGAAACACAGGAGAGTAGAAGAGTGCTGTTTTCTCAAAAGCAGAGTGTGTTTCTTGCAAGGCGAGCTAGCGTTTGTTTCCCAGTCCTAAACGGAGTTGAATCCCATGCAGTTTCTGGTCCTACGAGCAAGAGTTGTTTTCTGCTAAGAAGAGTCACTATTGTGCTCCCATTGCCATACACAGTGCAAATAGCACTCGCGTCTGTTCCCAGCAAGTACAGTGTATTGGACTGAAGAGAAGCTACTGTTCTTGTCAGTTTCCTAAGCAGAGTTGAACTAGATATGCCCCGTGTGTGTAGGAAGCACAGTTCTTTTGTTCTGAGCAAGCTCACTGTTCTGGCCCTATAGGAAACACAGGAGAGTAGAAGAGTGCTGTTTTCTCAAAAGCAGAGTGTGTTTCTTGCAAGGCGAGCTAGCGTTTGTTTCCCATCCTAAACGGAGTTGAATCCCATGCAGTTTCTGGTCCTACGATCAAGAGTTGTTTTCTGCTAAGAAGAGTCACTATTGCGCTCCCATTGCCATACACAGTGCAAATAGCACTCGCGTCTGTTCCCAGCAAGTACAGTGTATTGGACTGAAGAGAAGCTACTGTTCTTGTCAGTTTCCTAAGCAGAGTTGAACTAGATATGCCCCGTGTGTGTAGGAAGCACAGTTCTTTTGTTCTGAGCAAGCTCACTGTTCTGGCCCTATAGGAAACACAGGAGAGTAGAAGAGTGCTGTTTTCTCAAAAGCAGAGTGTGTTTCTTGCAAGGCGAGCTAGCGTTTGTTTCCCAGTCCTAAACGGAGTTGAATCCCATGCAGTTTCTGGTCCTACGAGCAAGAGTTGTTTTCTGCTAAGAAGAGTCACTATTGCGCTCCCATTGCCATACACAGTGCAAATAGCACTCGCGTCTGTTCCCAGCAAGTACAGTGTATTGGACTGAAGAGAAGCTACTGTTCTTGTCAGTTTCCTAAGCAGAGTTGAACTAGATATGCCCCGTGTGTGTAGGAAGCACAGTTCTTTTGTTCTGAGCAAGCTCACTGTTCTGGCCCTATAGGAAACACAGGAGAGTAGAAGAGTGCTGTTTTCTCAAAAGCAGAGTGTGTTTCTTGCAAGGCGAGCTAGCGTTTGTTTCCCAGTCCTAAACGGAGTTGAATCCCATGCAGTTTCTGGTCCTACGAGCAAGAGTTGTTTTCTGCTAAGAAGAGTCACTATTGCGCTCCCATTGCCATACACAGTGCAAATAGCACTCGCGTCTGTTCCCAGCAAGTACAGTGTATTGGACTGAAGAGAAGCTACTGTTCTTGTCAGTTTCCTAAGCAGAGTTGAACTAGATATGCCCCGTGTGTGTAGGAAGCACAGTTCTTTTGTTCTGAGCAAGCTCACTGTTCTGGCCCTATAGGAAACACAGGAGAGTAGAAGAGTGCTGTTTTCTCAAAAGCAGAGTGTGTTTCTTGCAAGGCGAGCTAGCGTTTGTTTCCCAGTCCTAAACGGAGTTGAATCCCATGCAGTTTCTGGTCCTACGATCAAGAGTTGTTTTCTGCTAAGAAGAGTCACTATTGCGCTCCCATTGCCATACACAGTGCAAATAGCACTCGCGTCTGTTCCCAGCAAGTACAGTGTATTGGACTGAAGAGAAGCTACTGTTCTTGTCAGTTTCCTAAGCAGAGTTGAACTAGATATGCCCCGTGTGTGTAGGAAGCACAGTTCTTTTGTTCTGAGCAAGCTCACTGTTCTGGCCCTATAGGAAACACAGGAGAGTAGAAGAGTGCTGTTTTCTCAAAAGCAGAGTGTGTTTCTTGCAAGGCGAGCTAGCGTTTGTTTCCCAGTCCTAAACGGAGTTGAATCCCATGCAGTTTCTGGTCCTACGAGCAAGAGTTGTTTTCTGCTAAGAAGAGTCACTATTGCGCTCCCATTGCCATACACAGTGCAAATAGCACTCGCGTCTGTTCCCAGCAAGTACAGTGTATTGGACTGAAGAGAAGCTACTGTTCTTGTCAGTTTCCTAAGCAGATATGAACTAGATATGCCCCGTGTGTGTAGGAATCACAGTTCTTTTGTTCTGAGCAAGCTCACTGTTCTGGCCCTATAGGAAACAAAGGAGAGTAGAAGAGTGCTGTTTTCTCAAAAGCAGAGTGTGTTTCTTGCAAGGCGAGCTAGCGTTTGTTTCCCAGTCCTAAACGGAGTTGAATCCCATGCAGTTTCTGGTCCTACGAGCAAGAGTTGTTTTCTGCTAAGAAGAGTCACTATTGCGCTCCCATTGCCATACACAGTGCAAATAGCACTCGCGTCTGTTCCCAGCAAGTACAGTGTATTGGACTGAAGAGAAGCTACTGTTCTTGTCAGTTTCCTAAGCAGAGTTGAACTAGATATGCCCCGTGTGTAGGAAGCACAGTTCTTTTGTTCTGAGCAAGCTCAATGTTCTGGCCCTATAGGAAACACAGGAGAGTAGAAGAGTGCTGTTTTCTCAAAAGCAGAGTGTGTTTCTTGCAAGGCGAGCTAGCGTTTGTTTCCCATCCTAAACCGCGTTGAATCCCATGCAGTTTCTGGTCCTACGATCAAGAGTTGTTTTCTGCTAAGAAGAGTCACTATTGCGCTCCCATTGCCATACACAGTGCAAATAGCACTCGCGTCTGTTCCCAGCAAGTACAGTGTATTGGACTGAAGAGAAGCTACTGTTCTTGTCAGTTTCCTAAGCAGAGTTGAACTAGGTATGCCCCGTGTGTGTAGGAAGCACAGTTCTTTTGTTCTGAGCAAGCTCACTGTTCTGGCCCTATAGGAAACACAGGAGAGTAGAAGAGTGCTGTTTTCTCAAAAGCAGAGTGTGTTTCTTGCAAGGCGAGCTAGCGTTTGTTTCCCAGTCCTAAACGGAGTTGAATCCCATGCAGTTTCTGGTCCTACAAGCAAGAGTTGTTTTCTGCTAAGAAGAGTCACTATTGCGCTCCCATTGCCATACACAGTGCAAATAGCACTCGCGTCTGTTCCCAGCAAGTACAGTGTATTGGACTGAAGAGAAGCTACTGTTCTTGTCAGTTTCCTAAGCAGAGTTGAACTAGATATGCCCCGTGTGTGTAGGAAGCACAGTTCTTTTGTTCTGAGCAAGCTCACTGTTCTGGCCCTATAGGAAACACAGGAGAGTAGAAGAGTGCTGTTTTCTCAAAAGCAGAGTGTGTTTCTTGCAAGGCGAGCTAGCGTTTGTTTCCCAGTCCTAAACGGAGTTGAATCCCATGCAGTTTCTGGTCCTACGAGCAAGAGTTGTTTTCTGCTAAGAAGAGTCACTATTGCGCTCCCATTGCCATACACAGTGCAAATAGCACTCGCGTCTGTTCCCAGCAAGTACAGTGTATTGGACTGAAGAGAAGCTACTGTTCTTGTCAGTTTCCTAAGCAGAGTTGAACTAGATATGCCCCGTGTGTGTAGGAAGCACAGTTCTTTTGTTCTGAGCAAGCTCACTGTTCTGGCCCTATAGGAAACACAGGAGAGTAGAAGAGTGCTGTTTTCTCAAAAGCAGAGTGTGTTTCTTGCAAGGCGAGCTAGCGTTTGTTTCCCATCCTAAACGGAGTTGAATCCCATGCAGTTTCTGGTCCTACGATCAAGAGTTGTTTTCTGCTAAGAAGAGTCACTATTGCGCTCCCATTGCCATACACAGTGCAAATAGCACTCGCGTCTGTTCCCAGCAAGTACAGTGTATTGGACTGAAGAGAAGCTACTGTTCTTGTCAGTTTCCTAAGCAGAGTTGAACTAGATATGCCCCGTGTGTGTAGGAAGCACAGTTCTTTTGTTCTGAGCAAGCTCACTGTTCTGGCCCTATAGGAAACACAGGAGAGTAGAAGAGTGCTGTTTTCTCAAAAGCAGAGTGTGTTTCTTGCAAGGCGAGCTAGCGTTTGTTTCCCAGTCCTAAACGGAGTTGAATCCCATGCAGTTTCTGGTCCTACAAGCAAGAGTTGTTTTCTGCTAAGAAGAGTCACTATTGCGCTCCCATTGCCATACACAGTGCAAATAGCACTTGCGTCTGTTCCCAGCAAGTACAGTGTATTGGACTGAAGAGAAGCTACTGTTCTTGTCAGTTTCCTAAGCAGAGTTGAACTAGATATGCCCCGTGTGTGTAGGAAGCACAGTTCTTTTGTTCTGAGCAAGCTCACTGTTCTGGCCCTATAGGAAACACAGGAGAGTAGAAGAGTGCTGTTTTCTCAAAAGCAGAGTGTGTTTCTTGCAAGGCGAGCTAGCGTTTGTTTCCCAGTCCTAAACGGAGTTGAATCCCATGCAGTTTCTGGTCCTACGAGCAAGAGTTGTTTTGTGCTAAGAAGAGTCACTATTGTGCTCCCATTGCCATACACAGTGCAAATAGCACTCGCGTCTGTTCCCAGCAAGTACAGTGTATTGGACTGAAGAGAAGCTACTGTTCTTGTCAGTTTCCTAAGCAGAGTTGAACTAGATATGCCCCGTGTGTGTAGGAAGCACAGTTCTTTTGTTCTGAGCAAGCTCACTGTTCTGGCCCTATAGGAAACACAGGAGAGTAGAAGAGTGCTGTTTTCTCAAAAGCAGAGTGTGTTTCTTGCAAGGCGAGCTAGCGTTTGTTTCCCATCCTAAACGGAGTTGAATCCCATGCAGTTTCTGGTCCTACGATCAAGAGTTGTTTTCTGCTAAGAAGAGTCACTATTGCGCTCCCATTGCCATACACAGTGCAAATAGCACTCGCGTCTGTTCCCAGCAAGTACAGTGTATTGGACTGAAGAGAAGCTACTGTTCTTGTCAGTTTCCTAAGCAGAGTTGAACTAGATATGCCCCGTGTGTGTAGGAAGCACAGTTCTTTTGTTCTGAGCAAGCTCACTGTTCTGGCCCTATAGGAAACACAGGAGAGTAGAAGAGTGCTGTTTTCTCAAAAGCAGAGTGTGTTTCTTGCAAGGCGAGCTAGCGTTTGTTTCCCAGTCCTAAACGGAGTTGAATCCCATGCAGTTTCTGGTCCTACGAGCAAGAGTTGTTTTCTGCTAAGAAGAGTCACTATTGCGCTCTCATTGCCATACACAGTGCAAATAGCACTCGCGTCTGTTCCCAGCAAGTACAGTGTATTGGACTGAAGAGAAGCTACTGTTCTTGTCAGTTTCCTAAGCAGAGTTGAACTAGATATGCCCCGTGTGTGTAGGAAGCACAGTTCTTTTGTTCTGAGCAAGCTCACTGTTCTGGCCCTATAGGAAACACAGGAGGGTAGAAGAGTGCTGTTTTCTCAAAAGCAGAGTGTGTTTCTTGCAAGGCGAGCTAGCGTTTGTTTCCCAGTCCTAAACGGAGTTGAATCCCATGCAGTTTCTGGTCCTACCAGCAAGAGTTGTTTTCTGCTAAGAAGACTCACTATTGCGCTCCCATTGCCATACACAGTGCAATTAGCACTCGCGTCTGTTCCCAGCAAGTACAGTGTATTGGACTGAAGAGAAGCTACTGTTCTTGTCAGTTTCCTAAGCAGAGTTGAACTAGATAAGCCCCGTGTCTGTAGGAAGCACAGTTCTTTTGTTCTGAGCAAGCTCACTCTTCTGGCCCTATAGGAAACACAGGAGAGTAGAAGAGTGCTGTTTTCTCAAAAGCAGAGTGTGTTTCTTGCAAGGCGAGCTAGCGTTTGTTTCCCAGTCCTAAACGGAGTTGAATCCCATGCAGTTTCTGGTCCTACGAGCAAGTGTTGTTTTCTGCTAAGAAGAGTCACTATTGCGCTCCCATTGCCATACACAGTGCAAATAGCACTCGCGTCTGTTCCCAGCAAGTACAGTGTATTGGACTGAAGAGAAGCTACTGTTCTTGTCAGTTTCCTAAGCAGAGTTGAACTAGATATGCCCCGTGTGTGTAGGAAGCACAGTTCTTTTGTTCTGAGCAAGCTCACTGTTCTGGCCCTATAGGAAACACAGGAGAGTAGAAGAGTGCTGTTTTCTCAAAAGCAGAGTGTGTTTCTTGCAAGGCGAGCTAGTGTTTGTTTCCCAGTCCTAAACGGAGTTGAATCCCATGCAGTTTCTGGTCCTACGAGCAAGAGTTGTTTTCTGCTAAGAAGAGTCACTATTGCGCTCCCATTGCCATACACAGTGCAAATAGCACTCGCGTCTGTTCCCAGCAAGTACAGTGTATTGGACTGAAGAGAAGCTACTGTTCTTGTCAGTTTCCTAAGCAGAGTTGAACTAGATA
This sequence comes from Peromyscus eremicus, assembly GCF_949786415.1. Lineage (NCBI taxonomy): Eukaryota > Metazoa > Chordata > Mammalia > Rodentia > Cricetidae > Peromyscus > Peromyscus eremicus. The sequence continues at coordinate 28,088 of NW_026737560.1, read as the reverse complement.
TGCCCCGTGTGTGTAGGAAGCACAGTTCCTTTGTTCTGAGCAAGCTCACTGTTCTGGCCCTATAGGAAACACAGGAGAGTAGAAGAGTGCTGTTTTCTCAAAAGCAGAGTGTGTTTCTTGCAAGGCGAGCTAGCGTTTGTTTCCCAGTCCTAAACGGAGTTGAATCCCATGCAGTTTCTGGTCCTACGAGCAAGAGTTGTTTTCTGCTAAGAAGAGTCACTATTGCGCTCCCATTGCCATACACAGTGCAAATAGCACTCGCGTCTGTTCCCAGCAAGTACAGTGTATTGGACTGAAGAGAAGCTACTGTTCTTGTCAGTTTCCTAAGCAGAGTTGAACTAGATATGCCCCGTGTGTGTAGGAAGCACAGTTCTTTTGTTCTGAGCAAGCTCACTGTTCTGGCCCTATAGGAAACACAGGAGAGTAGAAGAGTGCTGTTTTCTCAAAAGCAGAGTGTGTTTCTTGCAAGGCGAGCTAGCGTTTGTTTCCCAGTCCTAAACGGAGTTGAATCCCATGCAGTTTCTGGTCCTACAAGCAAGAGTTGTTTTCTGCTAAGAAGAGTCACTATTGCGCTCCCATTGCCATACACAGTGCAAATAGCACTCGCGTCTGTTCCCAGCAAGTACAGTGTATTGGACTGAAGAGAAGCTACTGTTCTTGTCAGTTTCCTAAGCAGAGTTGAACTAGATATGCCCCGTGTGTGTAGGAAGCACAGTTCTTTTGTTCTGAGCAAGCTCACTGTTCTGGCCCTATAGGAAACACAGGAGAGTAGAAGAGTGCTGTTTTCTCAAAAGCAGAGTGTGTTTCTTGCAAGGCGAGCTAGCGTTTGTTTCCCAGTCCTAAACGGAGTTGAATCCCATGCAGTTTCTGGTCCTACGAGCAAGAGTTGTTTTCTGCTAAGAAGAGTCACTATTGCGCTCCCATTGCCATACACAGTGCAAATAGCACTCGCGTCTGTTCCCAGCAAGTACAGTGTATTGGACTGAAGAGAAGCTACTGTTCTTGTCAGTTTCCTAAGCAGAGTTGAACTAGATATGCCCCGTGTGTGTAGGAAGCACAGTTCTTTTGTTCTGAGCAAGCTCACTGTTCTGGCCCTATAGGAAACACAGGAGAGTAGAAGAGTGCTGTTTTCTCAAAAGCAGAGTGTGTTTCTTGCAAGGCGAGCTAGCGTTTGTTTCCCATCCTAAACGGAGTTGAATCCCATGCAGTTTCTGGTCCTACGATCAAGAGTTGTTTTCTGCTAAGAAGAGTCACTATTGCGCTCCCATTGCCATACACAGTGCAAATAGCACTCGCGTCTGTTCCCAGCAAGTACAGTGTATTGGACTGAAGAGAAGCTACTGTTCTTGTCAGTTTCCTAAGCAGAGTTGAACTAGATATGCCCCGTGTGTGTAGGAAGCACAGTTCTTTTGTTCTGAGCAAGCTCACTGTTCTGGCCCTATAGGAAACACAGGAGAGTAGAAGAGTGCTGTTTTCTCAAAAGCAGAGTGTGTTTCTTGCAAGGCGAGCTAGCGTTTGTTTCCCAGTCCTAAACGGAGTTGAATCCCATGCAGTTTCTGGTCCTACAAGCAAGAGTTGTTTTCTGCTAAGAAGAGTCACTATTGCGCTCCCATTGCCATACACAGTGCAAATAGCACTTGCGTCTGTTCCCAGCAAGTACAGTGTATTGGACTGAAGAGAAGCTACTGTTCTTGTCAGTTTCCTAAGCAGAGTTGAACTAGATATGCCCCGTGTGTGTAGGAAGCACAGTTCTTTTGTTCTGAGCAAGCTCACTGTTCTGGCCCTATAGGAAACACAGGAGAGTAGAAGAGTGCTGTTTTCTCAAAAGCAGAGTGTGTTTCTTGCAAGGCGAGCTAGCGTTTGTTTCCCAGTCCTAAACGGAGTTGAATCCCATGCAGTTTCTGGTCCTACGAGCAAGAGTTGTTTTGTGCTAAGAAGAGTCACTATTGTGCTCCCATTGCCATACACAGTGCAAATAGCACTCGCGTCTGTTCCCAGCAAGTACAGTGTATTGGACTGAAGAGAAGCTACTGTTCTTGTCAGTTTCCTAAGCAGAGTTGAACTAGATATGCCCCGTGTGTGTAGGAAGCACAGTTCTTTTGTTCTGAGCAAGCTCACTGTTCTGGCCCTATAGGAAACACAGGAGAGTAGAAGAGTGCTGTTTTCTCAAAAGCAGAGTGTGTTTCTTGCAAGGCGAGCTAGCGTTTGTTTCCCATCCTAAACGGAGTTGAATCCCATGCAGTTTCTGGTCCTACGATCAAGAGTTGTTTTCTGCTAAGAAGAGTCACTATTGCGCTCCCATTGCCATACACAGTGCAAATAGCACTCGCGTCTCTTCCCAGCAAGTACAGTGTATTGGACTGAAGAGAAGCTACTGTTCTTGTCAGTTTCCTAAGCAGAGTTGAACTAGATATGCCCCGTGTGTGTAGGAAGCACAGTTCTTTTGTTCTGAGCAAGCTCACTGTTCTGGCCCTATAGGAAACACAGGAGAGTAGAAGAGTGCTGTTTTCTCAAAAGCAGAGTGTGTTTCTTGCAAGGCGAGCTAGCGTTTGTTTCCCAGTCCTAAACGGAGTTGAATCCCATGCAGTTTCTGGTCCTACGAGCAAGAGTTGTTTTCTGCTAAGAAGAGTCACTATTGCGCTCTCATTGCCATACACAGTGCAAATAGCACTCGCGTCTGTTCCCAGCAAGTACAGTGTATTGGACTGAAGAGAAGCTACTGTTCTTGTCAGTTTCCTAAGCAGAGTTGAACTAGATATGCCCCGTGTGTGTAGGAAGCACAGTTCTTTTGTTCTGAGCAAGCTCACTGTTCTGGCCCTATAGGAAACACAGGAGGGTAGAAGAGTGCTGTTTTCTCAAAAGCAGAGTGTGTTTCTTGCAAGGCGAGCTAGCGTTTGTTTCCCAGTCCTAAACGGAGTTGAATCCCATGCAGTTTCTGGTCCTACCAGCAAGAGTTGTTTTCTGCTAAGAAGACTCACTATTGCGCTCCCATTGCCATACACAGTGCAATTAGCACTCGCGTCTGTTCCCAGCAAGTACAGTGTATTGGACTGAAGAGAAGCTACTGTTCTTGTCAGTTTCCTAAGCAGAGTTGAACTAGATATGCCCCGTGTCTGTAGGAAGCACAGTTCTTTTGTTCTGAGCAAGCTCACTCTTCTGGCCCTATAGGAAACACAGGAGAGTAGAAGAGTGCTGTTTTCTCAAAAGCAGAGTGTGTTTCTTGCAAGGCGAGCTAGCGTTTGTTTCCCAGTCCTAAACGGAGTTGAATCCCATGCAGTTTCTGGTCCTACGAGCAAGTGTTGTTTTCTGCTAAGAAGAGTCACTATTGCGCTCCCATTGCCATACACAGTGCAAATAGCACTCGCGTCTGTTCCCAGCAAGTACAGTGTATTGGACTGAAGAGAAGCTACTGTTCTTGTCAGTTTCCTAAGCAGAGTTGAACTAGATATGCCCCGTGTGTGTAGGAAGCACAGTTCTTTTGTTCTGAGCAAGCTCACTGTTCTGGCCCTATAGGAAACACAGGAGAGTAGAAGAGTGCTGTTTTCTCAAAAGCAGAGTGTGTTTCTTGCAAGGCGAGCTAGTGTTTGTTTCCCAGTCCTAAACGGAGTTGAATCCCATGCAGTTTCTGGTCCTACGAGCAAGAGTTGTTTTCTGCTAAGAAGAGTCACTATTGCGCTCCCATTGCCATACACAGTGCAAATAGCACTCGCGTCTGTTCCCAGCAAGTACAGTGTATTGGACTGAAGAGAAGCTACTGTTCTTGTCAGTTTCCTAAGCAGAGTTGAACTAGATATGCCCCGTGTGTGTAGGAAGCACAGTTCCTTTGTTCTGAGCAAGCTCACTGTTCTGGCCCTATAGGAAACACAGGAGAGTAGAAGAGTGCTGTTTTCTCAAAAGCAGAGTGTGTTTCTTGCAAGGCGAGCTAGCGTTTGTTTCCCAGTCCTAAACGGAGTTGAATCCCATGCAGTTTCTGGTCCTACGAGCAAGAGTTGTTTTCTGCTAAGAAGAGTCACTATTGCGCTCCCATTGCCATACACAGTGCAAATAGCACTCGCGTCTGTTCCCAGCAAGTACAGTGTATTGGACTGAAGAGAAGCTACTGTTCTTGTCAGTTTCCTAAGCAGAGTTGAACTAGATATGCCCCGTGTGTGTAGGAAGCACAGTTCTTTTGTTCTGAGCAAGCTCACTGTTCTGGCCCTATAGGAAACACAGGAGAGTAGAAGAGTGCTGTTTTCTCAAAAGCAGAGTGTGTTTCTTGCAAGGCGAGCTAGCGTTTGTTTCCCAGTCCTAAACGGAGTTGAATCCCATGCAGTTTCTGGTCCTACGAGCAAGAGTTGTTTTCTGCTAAGAAGAGTCACTATTGCGCTCCCATTGCCATACACAGTGCAAATAGCACTCGCGTCTGTTCCCAGCAAGTACAGTGTATTGGACTGAAGAGAAGCTACTGTTCTTGTCAGTTTCCTAAGCAGAGTTGAACTAGATATGCCCCGTGTGTGTAGGAAGCACAGTTCTTTTGTTCTGAGCAAGCTCACTGTTCTGGCCCTATAGGAAACACAGGAGAGTAGAAGAGTGCTGTTTTCTCAAAAGCAGAGTGTGTTTCTTGCAAGGCGAGCTAGCGTTTGTTTCCCAGTCCTAAACGGAGTTGAATCCCATGCAGTTTCTGGTCCTACGAGCAAGAGTTGTTTTCTGCTAAGAAGAGTCACTATTGCGCTCCCATTGCCATACACAGTGCAAATAGCACTCGCGTCTGTTCCCAGCAAGTACAGTGTATTGGACTGAAGAGAAGCTACTGTTCTTGTCAGTTTCCTAAGCAGAGTTGAACTAGATATGCCCCGTGTGTGTAGGAAGCACAGTTCTTTTGTTCTGAGCAAGCTCACTCTTCTGGCCCTATAGGAAACACAGGAGAATAGAAGAGTGCTGTTTTCTCAAAAGCAGAGTGTGTTTCTTGCAAGGCGAGCTAGCGTTTGTTTCCCAGTCCTAAACGGAGTTGAATCCCATGCAGTTTCTGGTCCTACGAGCAAGAGTTGTTTTCTGCTAAGAAGAGTCACTATTGCGCTCCCATTGCCATACACAGTGCAAATAGCACTCGCGTCTGTTCCCAGCAAGTACAGTGTATTGGACTGAAGAGAAGCTACTGTTCTTGTCAGTTTCCTAAGCAGAGTTGAACTAGATATGCCCCGTGTGTGTAGGAAGCACAGTTCTTTTGTTCTGAGCAAGCTCACTGTTCTGGCCCTATAGGAAACAAAGGAGAGTAGAAGAGTGCTGTTTTCTTAAAAGCAGAGTGTGTTTCTTGCAAGGCGAGCTAGCGTTTGTTTCCCAGTCCTAAACGGAGTTGAATCCCATGCAGTTTCTGGTCCTACGAGCAAGAGTTGTTTTCTGCTAAGAAGAGTCACTATTGCGCTCCCATTGCCATACACAGTGCAAATAGCACTCGCGTCTGTTCCCAGCAAGTACAGTGTATTGGACTGAAGAGAAGCTACTGTTCTTGTCAGTTTCCTAAGCAGAGTTGAACTAGATATGCCCCATGTGTAGGAAGCACAGTTCTTTTGTTCTGAGCAAGCTCAATGTTCTGGCCCTATAGGAAACAAAGGAGAGTAGAAGAGTGCTGTTTTCTCAAAAGCAGAGTGTGTTTCTTGCAAGGCGAGCTAGCGTTTGTTTCCCATCCTAAACCGCGTTGAATCCCATGCAGTTTCTGGTCCTACGATCAAGAGTTGTTTTCTGCTAAGAAGAGTCACTATTGCGCTCCCATTGCCATACACAGTGCAAATAGCACTCGCGTCTGTTCCCAGCAAGTACAGTGTATTGGACTGAAGAGAAGCTACTGTTCTTGTCAGTTTCCTAAGCAGAGTTGAACTAGATATGCCCCGTGTGTGTAGGAAGCACAGTTCTTTTGTTCTGAGCAAGCTCACTGTTCTGGCCCTATAGGAAACACAGGAGAGTAGAAGAGTGCTGTTTTCTCAAAAGCAGAGTGTGTTTCTTGCAAGGCGAGCTAGCGTTTGTTTCCCAGTCCTAAACGGAGTTGAATCCCATGCAGTTTCTGGTCCTACAAGCAAGAGTTGTTTTCTGCTAAGAAGAGTCACTATTGCGCTCCCATTGCCATACACAGTGCAAATAGCACTTGCGTCTGTTCCCAGCAAGTACAGTGTATTGGACTGAAGAGAAGCTACTGTTCTTGTCAGTTTCCTAAGCAGAGTTGAACTAGATATGCCCCGTGTCTGTAGGAAGCACAGTTCTTTTGTTCTGAGCAAGCTCACTCTTCTGGCCCTATAGGAAACACAGGAGAGTAGAAGAGTGCTGTTTTCTCAAAAGCAGAGTGTGTTTCTTGCAAGGCGAGCTAGCGTTTGTTTCCCAGTCCTAAACGGAGTTGAATCCCATGCAGTTTCTGGTCCTACAAGCAAGAGTTGTTTTCTGCTAAGAAGAGTCACTATTGCGCTCCCATTGCCATACACAGTGCAAATAGCACTCGCGTCTGTTCCCAGCAAGTACAGTGTATTGGACTGAAGAGAAGCTACTGTTCTTGTCAGTTTCCTAAGCAGAGTTGAACTAGATATGCCCCGTGTGTGTAGGAAGCACAGTTCTTTTGTTCTGAGCAAGCTCACTGTTCTGGCCCTATAGGAAACACAGGAGAGTAGAAGAGTGCTGTTTTCTCAAAAGCAGAGTGTGTTTCTTGCAAGGCGAGCTAGCGTTTGTTTCCCAGTCCTAAACGGAGTTGAATCCCATGCAGTTTCTGGTCCTACGAGCAAGAGTTGTTTTCTGCTAAGAAGAGTCACTATTGCGCTCCCATTGCCATACACAGTGCAAATAGCACTCGCGTCTGTTCCCAGCAAGTACAGTGTATTGGACTGAAGAGAAGCTACTGTTCTTGTCAGTTTCCTAAGCAGAGTTGAACTAGATATGCCCCATGTGTGTAGGAAGCACAGTTCTTTTGTTCTGAGCAAGCTCACTGTTCTGGCCCTATAGGAAACACAGGAGAGTAGAAGAGTGCTGTTTTCTCAAAAGCAGAGTGTGTTTCTTGCAAGGCGAGCTAGCGTTTGTTTCCCAGTCCTAAACGGAGTTGAATCCCATGCAGTTTCTGGTCCTACGAGCAAGAGTTGTTTTCTGCTAAGAAGAGTCACTATTGCGCTCCCATTGCCATACACAGTGCAAATAGCACTCGCGTCTGTTCCCAGCAAGTACAGTGTATTGGACTGAAGAGAAGCTACTGTTCTTGTCAGTTTCCTAAGCAGAGTTGAACTAGATATGCCCCGTGTGTGTAGGAAGCACAGTTCTTTTGTTCTGAGCAAGCTCACTGTTCTGGCCCTATAGGAAACACAGGAGAATAGAAGAGTGCTGTTTTCTCAAAAGCAGAGTGTGTTTCTTGCAAGGCGAGCTAGCGTTTGTTTCCCAGTCCTAAACGGAGTTGAATCCCATGCAGTTTCTGGTCCTACGAGCAAGAGTTGTTTTCTGCTAAGAAGAGTCACTATTGCGCTCCCATTGCCATACACAGTGCAAATAGCACTCGCGTCTGTTCCCAGCAAGTACAGTGTATTGGACTGAAGAGAAGCTACTGTTCTTGTCAGTTTCCTAATCAGATATGAACTAGATATGCCCCGTGTGTGTAGGAATCACAGTTCTTTTGTTCTGAGCAAGCTCACTGTTCTGGCCCTATAGGAAACAAAGGAGAGTAGAAGAGTGCTGTTTTCTTAAAAGCAGAGTGTGTTTCTTGCAAGGCGAGCTAGCGTTTGTTTCCCAGTCCTAAACGGAGTTGAATTCCATGCAGTTTCTGGTCCTACGAGCAAGAGTTGTTTTCTGCTAAGAAGAGTCACTATTGCGCTCCCATTGCCATACACAGTGCAAATAGCACTCGCGTCTGTTCGCAGCAAGTACAGTGTATTGGACTGAAGAGAAGCTACTGTTCTTGTCAGTTTCCTAAGCAGAGTTGAACTAGATATGCCCCATGTGTAGGAAGCACAGTTCTTTTGTTCTGAGCAAGCTCAATGTTCTGGCCCTATAGGAAACAAAGGAGAGTAGAAGAGTGCTGTTTTCTCAAAAGCAGAGTGTGTTTCTTGCAAGGCGAGCTAGCCTTTGTTTCCCATCCTAAACCGCGTTGAATCCCATGCAGTTTCTGGTCCTACGATCAAGAGTTGTTTTCTGCTAAGAAGAGTCACTATTGCGCTCCCATTGCCATACACAGTGCAAATAGCACTCGCGTCTGTTCCCAGCAAGTACAGTGTATTGGACTGAAGAGAAGCTACTGTTCTTGTCAGTTTCCTAAGCAGAGTTGAACTAGATATGCCCCGTGTGTGTAGGAAGCACAGTTCTTTTGTTCTGAGCAAGCTCACTGTTCTGGCCCTATAGGAAACACAGGAGAGTAGAAGAGTGCTGTTTTCTCAAAAGCAGAGTGTGTTTCTTGCAAGGCGAGCTAGCGTTTGTTTCCCAGTCCTAAACGGAGTTGAATCCCATGCAGTTTCTGGTCCTACAAGCAAGAGTTGTTTTCTGCTAAGAAGAGTCACTATTGCGCTCCCATTGCCATACACAGTGCAAATAGCACTTGCGTCTGTTCCCAGCAAGTACAGTGTATTGGACTGAAGAGAAGCTACTGTTCTTGTCAGTTTCCTAAGCAGAGTTGAACTAGATATGCCCCGTGTCTGTAGGAAGCACAGTTCTTTTGTTCTGAGCAAGCTCACTCTTCTGGCCCTATAGGAAACACAGGAGAGTAGAAGAGTGCTGTTTTCTCAAAAGCAGAGTGTGTTTCTTGCAAGGCGAGCTAGCGTTTGTTTCCCAGTCCTAAACGGAGTTGAATCCCATGCAGTTTCTGGTCCTACGAGCAAGTGTTGTTTTCTGCTAAGAAGAGTCACTATTGCGCTCCCATTGCCATACACAGTGCAAATAGCACTCGCGTCTGTTCCCAGCAAGTACAGTGTATTGGACTGAAGAGAAGCTACTGTTCTTGTCAGTTTCCTAAGCAGAGTTGAACTAGATATGCCCCGTGTGTGTAGGAAGCACAGTTCTTTTGTTCTGAGCAAGCTCACTGTTCTGGCCCTATAGGAAACACAGGAGAGTAGAAGAGTGCTGTTTTCTCAAAAGCAGAGTGTGTTTCTTGCAAGGCGAGCTAGCGTTTGTTTCCCAGTTTTAACGGAGTTGAATCCCATGCAGTTTCTGGTCCTACGAGCAAGAGTTGTTTTCTGCTAAGAAGAGTCACTATTGCGCTCCCATTGCCATACACAGTGCAAATAGCACTCGCGTCTGTTCCCAGCAAGTACAGTGTATTGGACTGAAGAGAAGCTACTGTTCTTGTCAGTTTCCTAAGCAGAGTTGAACTAGATATGCCCCGTGTGTGTAGGAAGCACAGTTCCTTTGTTCTGAGCAAGCTCACTGTTCTGGCCCTATAGGAAACACAGGAGAGTAGAAGAGTGCTGTTTTCTCAAAAGCAGAGTGTGTTTCTTGCAAGGCGAGCTAGCGTTTGTTTCCCAGTCCTAAACGGAGTTGAATCCCATGCAGTTTCTGGTCCTACGAGCAAGAGTTGTTTTCTGCTAAGAAGAGTCACTATTGCGCTCCCATTGCCATACACAGTGCAAATAGCACTCGCGTCTGTTCCCAGCAAGTACAGTGTATTGGACTGAAGAGAAGCTACTGTTCTTGTCAGTTTCCTAAGCAGAGTTGAACTAGATATGCCCCGTGTGTGTAGGAAGCACAGTTCTTTTGTTCTGAGCAAGCTCACTGTTCTGGCCCTATAGGAAACACAGGAGAGTAGAAGAGTGCTGTTTTCTCAAAAGCAGAGTGTGTTTCTTGCAAGGCGAGCTAGCGTTTGTTTCCCAGTCCTAAACGGAGTTGAATCCCATGCAGTTTCTGGTCCTACGAGCAAGAGTTGTTTTCTGCTAAGAAGAGTCACTATTGCGCTCCCATTGCCATACACAGTGCAAATAGCACTCGCGTCTGTTCCCAGCAAGTACAGTGTATTGGACTGAAGAGAAGCTACCGTTCTTGTCAGTTTCCTAAGCAGAGTTGAACTAGATATGCCCCGTGTGTGTAGGAAGCACAGTTCTTTTGTTCTGAGCAAGCTCACTGTTCTGGCCCTATAGGAAACACAGGAGAGTAGAAGAGTGCTGTTTTCTCAAAAGCAGAGTGTGTTTCTTGCAAGGCGAGCTAGCGTTTGTTTCCCAGTCCTAAACGGAGTTGAATCCCATGCAGTTTCTGGTCCTACGAGCAAGAGTTGTTTTCTGCTAAGAAGAGTCACTATTGCGCTCCCATTGCCATACACAGTGCAAATAGCACTCGCGTCTGTTCCCAGCAAGTACAGTGTATTGGACTGAAGAGAAGCTACTGTTCTTGTCAGTTTCCTAAGCAGAGTTGAACTAGATATGCCCCGTGTGTGTAGGAAGCACAGTTCTTTTGTTCTGAGCAAGCTCACTGTTCTGGCCCTATAGGAAACACAGGAGAATAGAAGAGTGCTGTTTTCTCAAAAGCAGAGTGTGTTTCTTGCAAGGCGTGCTAGCGTTTGTTTCCCAGTCCTAAACGGAGTTGAATCCCATGCAGTTTCTGGTCCTACGAGCAAGAGTTGTTTTCTGCTAAGAAGAGTCACTATTGCGCTCCCATTGCCATACACAGTGCAAATAGCACTCGCGTCTGTTCCCAGCAAGTACAGTGTATTGGACTGAAGAGAAGCTACTGTTCTTGTCAGTTTCCTAAGCAGATATGAACTAGATATGCCCCGTGTGTGTAGGAATCACAGTTCTTTTGTTCTGAGCAAGCTCACTGTTCTGGCCCTATAGGAAACAAAGGAGAGTAGAAGAGTGCTGTTTTCTTAAAAGCAGAGTGTGTTTCTTGCAAGGCGAGCTAGCGTTTGTTTCCCAGTCCTAAACGGAGTTGAATCCCATGCAGTTTCTGGTCCTACGAGCAAGAGTTGTTTTCTGCTAAGAAGAGTCACTATTGCGCTCCCATTGCCATACACAGTGCAAATAGCACTCGCGTCTGTTCCCAGCAAGTACAGTGTATTGGACTGAAGAGAAGCTACTGTTCTTGTCAGTTTCCTAAGCAGAGTTGAACTAGACATGCCCCATGTGTAGGAAGCACAGTTCTTTTGTTCTGAGCAAGCTCAATGTTCTGGCCCTATAGGAAACAAAGGAGAGTAGAAGAGTGCTGTTTTCTCAAAAGCAGAGTGTGTTTCTTGCAAGGCGAGCTAGCGTTTGTTTCCCATCCTAAACCGCGTTGAATCCCATGCAGTTTCTGGTCCTACGATCAAGAGTTGTTTTCTGCTAAGAAGAGTCACTATTGCGCTCCCATTGCCATACACAGTGCAAATAGCACTCGCGTCTGTTCCCAGCAAGTACAGTGTATTGGACTGAAGAGAAGCTACTGTTCTTGTCAGTTTCCTAAGCAGAGTTGAACTAGATATGCCCCGTGTGTGTAGGAAGCACAGTTCTTTTGTTCTGAGCAAGCTCACTGTTCTGGCCCTATAGGAAACACAGGAGAGTAGAAGAGTGCTGTTTTCTCAAAAGCAGAGTGTGTTTCTTGCAAGGCGAGCTAGCGTTTGTTTCCCAGTCCTAAACGGAGTTGAATCCCATGCAGTTTCTGGTCCTACAAGCAAGAGTTGTTTTCTGCTAAGAAGAGTCACTATTGCGCTCCCATTGCCATACACAGTGCAAAGAGCACTTGCGTCTGTTCCCAGCAAGTACAGTGTATTGGACTGAAGAGAAGCTACTGTTCTTGTCAGTTTCCTAAGCAGAGTTGAACTAGATATGCCCCGTGTGTGTAGGAAGCACAGTTCTTTTGTTCTGAGCAAGCTCACTGTTCTGGCCCTATAGGAAACACAGGAGAGTAGAAGAGTGCTGTTTTCTCAAAAGCAGAGTGTGTTTCTTGCAAGGCGAGCTAGCGTTTGTTTCCCAGTCCTAAACGGAGTTGAATCCCATGCAGTTTCTGGTCCTACGAGCAAGAGTTGTTTTGTGCTAAGAAGAGTCACTATTGTGCTCCCATTGCCATACACAGTGCAAATAGCACTCGCGTCTGTTCCCAGCAAGTACAGTGTATTGGACTGAAGAGAAGCTACTGTTCTTGTCAGTTTCCTAAGCAGAGTTGAACTAGATATGCCCCGTGTGTGTAGGAAGCACAGTTCTTTTGTTCTGAGCAAGCTCACTGTTCTGGCCCTATAGGAAACACAGGAGGGTAGAAGAGTGCTGTTTTCTCAAAAGCAGAGTGTGTTTCTTGCAAGGCGAGCTAGCTTTTGTTTCCCAGTCCTAAACGGAGTTGAATCCCATGCAGTTTCTGGTCCTACCAGCAAGAGTTGTTTTCTGCTAAGAAGACTCACTATTGCGCTCCCATTGCCATACACAGTGCAATTAGCACTCGCGTCTGTTCCCAGCAAGTACAGTGTATTGGACTGAAGAGAAGCTACTGTTCTTGTCAGTTTCCTAAGCAGAGTTGAACTAGATATGCCCCGTGTCTGTAGGAAGCACAGTTCTTTTGTTCTGAGCAAGCTCACTCTTCTGGCCCTATAGGAAACACAGGAGAGTAGAAGAGTGCTGTTTTCTCAAAAGCAGAGTGTGTTTCTTGCAAGGCAAGCTAGCGTTTGTTTCCCAGTCCTAAACGGAGTTGAATCCCATGCAGTTTTTGGTCCTACGAGCAAGTGTTGTTTTCTGCTAAGAAGAGTCACTATTGCGCTCCCATTGCCATACACAGTGCAAATAGCACTCGCGTCTGTTCCCAGCAAGTACAGTGTATTGGACTGAAGAGAAGCTACTGTTCTTGTCAGTTTCCTAAGCAGAGTTGAACTAGATATGCCCCGTGTGTGTAGGAAGCACAGTTCTTTTGTTCTGAGCAAGCTCACTGTTCTGGCCCTATAGGAAACACAGGAGAGTAGAAGAGTGCTGTTTTCTCAAAAGCAGAGTGTGTTTCTTGCAAGGCGAGCTAGCGTTTGTTTCCCAGTCCTAAACGGAGTTGAATCCCATGCAGTTTCTGGTCCTACGAGCAAGAGTTGTTTTCTGCTAAGAAGAGTCACTATTGCGCTCCCATTGCCATACACAGTGCAAATAGCACTCGCGTCTGTTCCCAGCAAGTACAGTGTATTGGACTGAAGAGAAGCTACTGTTCTTGTCAGTTTCCTAAGCAGAGTTGAACTAGATATGCCCCGTGTGTGTAGGAAGCACAGTTCTTTTGTTCTGAGCAAGCTCACTGTTCTGGCCCTATAGGAAACACAGGAGAGTAGAAGAGTGCTGTTTTCTCAAAAGCAGAGTGTGTTTCTTGCAAGGCGAGCTAGCGTTTGTTTCCCAGTCCTAAACGGAGTTGAATCCCATGCAGTTTCTGGTCCTACGAGCAAGAGTTGTTTTCTGCTAAGAAGAGTCACTATTGCGCTCCCATTGCCATACACAGTGCAAATAGCACTCGCGTCTGTTCCCAGCAAGTACAGTGTATTGGACTGAAGAGAAGCTACTGTTCTTGTCAGTTTCCTAAGCAGAGTTGAACTAGATATGCCCCGTGTGTGTAGGAAGCACAGTTCTTTTGTTCTGAGCAAGCTCACTGTTCTGGCCCTATAGGAAACACAGGAGAATAGAAGAGTGCTGTTTTCTCAAAAGCAGAGTGTGTTTCTTGCAAGGCGAGCTAGCGTTTGTTTCCCAGTCCTAAACGGAGTTGAATCCCATGCAGTTTCTGGTCCTACGAGCAAGAGTTGTTTTCTGCTAAGAAGAGTCACTATTGCGCTCCCATTGCCATACACAGTGCAAATAGCACTCGCGTCTGTTCCCAGCAAGTACAGTGTATTGGACTGAAGAGAAGCTACTGTTCTTGTCAGTTTCCTAAGCAGATATGAACTAGATATGCCCCGTGTGTGTAGGAATCACAGTTCTTTTGTTCTGAGCAAGCTCACTGTTCTGGCCCTATAGGAAACAAAGGAGAGTAGAAGAGTGCTGTTTTCTTAAAAGCAGAGTGTGTTTCTTGCAAGGCGAGCTAGCGTTTGTTTCCCAGTCCTAAACGGAGTTGAATCCCATGCAGTTTCTGGTCCTACGAGCAAGAGTTGTTTTCTGCTAAGAAGAGTCACTATTGCGCTCCCATTGCCATACACAGTGCAAATAGCACTCGCGTCTGTTCCCAGCAAGTACAGTGTATTGGACTGAAGAGAAGCTACTGTTCTTGTCAGTTTCCTAAGCAGAGTTGAACTAGATATGCCCCATGTGTAGGAAGCACAGTTCTTTTGTTCTGAGCAAGCTCAATGTTCTGGCCCTATAGGAAACAAAGGAGAGTAGAAGAGTGCTGTTTTCTCAAAAGCAGAGTGTGTTTCTTGCAAGGCGAGCTAGCGTTTGTTTCCCATCCTAAACCGCGTTGAATCCCATGCAGTTTCTGGTCCTACGATCAAGAGTTGTTTTCTGCTAAGAAGAGTCACTATTGCGCTCCCATTGCCATACACAGTGCAAATAGCACTCGCGTCTGTTCCCAGCAAGTACAGTGTATTGGACTGAAGAGAAGCTACTGTTCTTGTCAGTTTCCTAAGCAGAGTTGAACTAGATATGCCCCGTGTGTGTAGGAAGCACAGTTCTTTTGTTCTGAGCAAGCTCACTGTTCTGGCCCTATAGGAAACACAGGAGAGTAGAAGAGTGCTGTTTTCTCAAAAGCAGAGTGTGTTTCTTGCAAGGCGAGCTAGCGTTTGTTTCCCAGTCCTAAACGGAGTTGAATCCCATGCAGTTTCTGGTCCTACAAGCAAGAGTTGTTTTCTGCTAAGAAGAGTCACTATTGCGCTCCCATTGCCATACACAGTGCAAATAGCACTTGCGTCTGTTCCCAGCAAGTACAGTGTATTGGACTGAAGAGAAGCTACTGTTCTTGTCAGTTTCCTAAGCAGAGTTGAACTAGATATGCCCCGTGTGTGTAGGAAGCACAGTTCTTTTGTTCTGAGCAAGCTCACTGTTCTGGCCCTATAGGAAACACAGGAGAGTAGAAGAGTGCTGTTTTCTCAAAAGCAGAGTGTGTTTCTTGCAAGGCGAGCTAGCGTTTGTTTCCCAGTCCTAAACGGAGTTGAATCCCATGCAGTTTCTGGTCCTACGAGCAAGAGTTGTTTTCTGCTAAGAAGAGTCACTATTGCGCTCCCATTGCCATACACAGTGCAAATAGCACTCGCGTCTGTTCCCAGCAAGTACAGTGTATTGGACTGAAGAGAAGCTACTGTTCTTGTCAGTTTCCTAAGCAGAGTTGAACTAGATATGCCCCGTGTGTGTAGGAAGCACAGTTCTTTTGTTCTGAGCAAGCTCACTGTTCTGGCCCTATAGGAAACACAGGAGAGTAGAAGAGTGCTGTTTTCTCAAAAGCAGAGTGTGTTTCTTGCAAGGCGAGCTAGCGTTTGTTTCCCATCCTAAACGGAGTTGAATCCCATGCAGTTTCTGGTCCTACGATCAAGAGTTGTTTTCTGCTAAGAAGAGTCACTATTGCGCTCCCATTGCCATACACAGTGCAAATAGCACTCGCGTCTGTTCCCAGCAAGTACAGTGTATTGGACTGAAGAGAAGCTACTGTTCTTGTCAGTTTCCTAAGCAGAGTTGAACTAGATATGCCCCGTGAGTGTAGGAAGCACAGTTCTTTTGTTCTGAGCAAGCTCACTGTTCTGGCCCTATAGGAAACACAGGAGAGTAGAAGAGTGCTGTTTTCTCAAAAGCAGAGTGTGTTTCTTGCAAGGCGAGCTAGCGTTTGTTTCCCAGTCCTAAACGGAGTTGAATCCCATGCAGTTTCTGGTCCTACAAGCAAGAGTTGTTTTCTGCTAAGAAGAGTCACTATTGCGCTCCCATTGCCATACACAGTGCAAATAGCACTCGCGTCTGTTCCCAGCAAGTACAGTGTATTGGACTGAAGAGAAGCTACTGTTCTTGTCAGTTTCCTAAGCAGAGTTGAACTAGATATGCCCCGTGTGTGTAGGAAGCACAGTTCTTTTGTTCTGAGCAAGCTCACTGTTCTGGCCCTATAGGAAACACAGGAGAGTAGAAGAGTGCTGTTTTCTCAAAAGCAGAGTGTGTTTCTTGCAAGGCGAGCTAGCGTTTGTTTCCCAGTCCTAAACGGAGTTGAATCCCATGCAGTTTCTGGTCCTACGAGCAAGAGTTGTTTTGTGCTAAGAAGAGTCACTATTGTGCTCCCATTGCCATACACAGTGCAAATAGCACTCGCGTCTGTTCCCAGCAAGTACAGTGTATTGGACTGAAGAGAAGCTACTGTTCTTGTCAGTTTCCTAAGCAGAGTTGAACTAGATATGCCCCGTGTGTGTAGGAAGCACAGTTCTTTTGTTCTGAGCAAGCTCACTGTTCTGGCCCTATAGGAAACACAGGAGAGTAGAAGAGTGCTGTTTTCTCAAAAGCAGAGTGTGTTTCTTGCAAGGCGAGCTAGCGTTTGTTTCCCATCCTAAACGGAGTTGAATCCCATGCAGTTTCTGGTCCTAAGATCAAGAGTTGTTTTCTGCTAAGAAGAGTCACTATTGCGCTCCCATTGCCATACACAGTGCAAATAGCACTCGCGTCTGTTCCCAGCAAGTACAGTGTATTGGACTGAAGAGAAGCTACTGTTCTTGTCAGTTTCCTAAGCAGAGTTGAACTAGATATGCCCCGTGTGTGTAGGAAGCACAGTTCTTTTGTTCTGAGCAAGCTCACTGTTCTGGCCCTATAGGAAACACAGGAGAGTAGAAGAGTGCTGTTTTCTCAAAAGCAGAGTGTGTTTCTTGCAAGGCGAGCTAGCGTTTGTTTCCCAGTCCTAAACGGAGTTGAATCCCATGCAGTTTCTGGTCCTACGAGCAAGAGTTGTTTTCTGCTAAGAAGAGTCACTATTGCGCTCTCATTGCCATACACAGTGCAAATAGCACTCGCGTCTGTTCCCAGCAAGTACAGTGTATTGGACTGAAGAGAAGCTACTGTTCTTGTCAGTTTCCTAAGCAGAGTTGAACTAGATATGCCCCGTGTGTGTAGGAAGCACAGTTCTTTTGTTCTGAGCAAGCTCACTGTTCTGGCCCTATAGGAAACACAGGAGGGTAGAAGAGTGCTGTTTTCTCAAAAGCAGAGTGTGTTTCTTGCAAGGCGAGCTAGCGTTTGTTTCCCAGTCCTAAACGGAGTTGAATCCCATGCAGTTTCTGGTCCTACCAGCAAGAGTTGTTTTCTGCTAAGAAGACTCACTATTGCGCTCCCATTGCCATACACAGTGCAATTAGCACTCGCGTCTGTTCCCAGCAAGTACAGTGTATTGGACTGAAGAGAAGCTACTGTTCTTGTCAGTTTCCTAAGCAGAGTTGAACTAGATATGCCCCGTGTCTGTAGGAAGCACAGTTCTTTTGTTCTGAGCAAGCTCACTCTTCAGGCCCTATAGGAAACACAGGAGAGTAGAAGAGTGCTGTTTTCTCAAAAGCAGAGTGTGTTTCTTGCAAGGCGAGCTAGCGTTTGTTTCCCAGTCCTAAACGGAGTTGAATCCCATGCAGTTTCTGGTCCTACGAGCAAGTGTTGTTTTCTGCTAAGAAGAGTCACTATTGCGCTCCCATTGCCATACACAGTGCAAATAGCACTCGCGTCTGTTCCCAGCAAGTACAGTGTATTGGACTGAAGAGAAGCTACTGTTCTTGTCAGTTTCCTAAGCAGAGTTGAACTAGATATGCCCCGTGTGTGTAGGAAGCACAGTTCTTTTGTTCTGAGCAAGCTCACTGTTCTGGCCCTATAGGAAACACAGGAGAGTAGAAGAGTGCTGTTTTCTCAAAAGCAGAGTGTGTTTCTTGCAAGGCGAGCTAGCGTTTGTTTCCCAGTCCTAAACGGAGTTGAATCCCATGCAGTTTCTGGTCCTACGAGCAAGAGTTGTTTTCTGCTAAGAAGAGTCACTATTGCGCTCCCATTGCCATACACAGTGGAAATAGCACTGGCGTCTGTTCCCAGCAAGTACAGTGTATTGGACTGAAGAGAAGCTACTGTTCTTGTCAGTTTCCTAAGCAGAGTTGAACTAGATATGCCCCGTGTGTGTAGGAAGCACAGTTCTTTTGTTCTGAGCAAGCTCACTCTTCTGGCCATATAGGAAACACAGGAGAGTAGAAGAGTGCTGTTTTCTCAAAAGCAGAGTGTGTTTCTTGCAAGGCGAGCTAGCGTTTGTTTCCCAGTCCTAAACGGAGTTGAATCCCATGCAGTTTCTGGTCCTACGAGCAAGAGTTGTTTTCTGCTAAGAAGAGTCACTATTGCGCTCCCATTGCCATACACAGTGCAAATAGCACTCGCGTCTGTTCCCAGCAAGTACAGTGTATTGGACTGAAGAGAAGCTACTGTTCTTGTCAGTTTCCTAAGCAGAGTTGAACTAGATATGCCCCGTGTGTGTAGGAAGCACAGTTCTTTTGTTCTGAGCAAGCTCACTCTTCTGGCCCTATAGGAAACACAGGAGAGTAGAAGAGTGCTGTTTTCTCAAAAGCAGAGTGTGTTTCTTGCAAGGCGAGCTAGCGTTTGTTTCCCAGTCCTAAACGGAGTTGAATCCCATGCAGTTTCTGGTCCTACGAGCAAGAGTTGTTTTCTGCTAAGAAGAGTCACTATTGCGCTCCCATTGCCATACACAGTGCAAATAGCACTCGCGTCTGTTCCCAGCAAGTACAGTGTATTGGACTGAAGAGAAGCTACTGTTCTTGTCAGTTTCCTAAGCAGAGTTGAACTAGATATGCCCCGTGTGTGTAGGAAGCACAGTTCTTTTGTTCTGAGCAAGCTTAATGTTCTGGCCCTATAGGAAACACAGGAGAGTAGAAGAGTGCTGTTTTCTCAAAAGCAGAGTGTGTTTCTTGCAAGGCGAGCTAGCGTTTGTTTCCCAGTCCTAAACGGAGTTGAATCCCATGCAGTTTCTGGTCCTACGAGCAAGAGTTGTTTTCTGCTAAGAAGAGTCACTATTGCGCTCCCATTGCCATACACAGTGCAAATAGCACTCGCGTCTGTTCCCAGCAAGTACAGTGTATTGGACTGAAGAGAAGCTACTGTTCTTGTCAGTTTCCTAAGCAGAGTTGAACTAGATATGCCCCATGTGTAGGAAGCACAGTTCTTTTGTTCTGAGCAAGCTCAATGTTCTGGCCCTATAGGAAACAAAGGAGAGTAGAAGAGTGCTGTTTTCTCAAAAGCAGAGTGTGTTTCTTGCAAGGCGAGCTAGCGTTTGTTTCCCATCCTAAACCGCGTTGAATCCCATGCAGTTTCTGGTCCTACGATCAAGAGTTGTTTTCTGCTAAGAAGAGTCACTATTGCGCTCCCATTGCCATACACAGTGCAAATAGCACTCGCGTCTGTTCCCAGCAAGTACAGTGTATTGGACTGAAGAGAAGCTACTGTTCTTGTCAGTTTCCTAAGCAGAGTTGAACTAGATATGCCCCGTGTGTGTAGGAAGCACAGTTCTTTTGTTCTGAGCAAGCTCACTGTTCTGGCCCTATAGGAAACACAGGAGAGTAGAAGAGTGCTGTTTTCTCAAAAGCAGAGTGTGTTTCTTGCAAGGCGAGCTAGCGTTTGTTTCCCAGTCCTAAACGGAGTTGAATCCCATGCAGTTTCTGGTCCTACAAGCAAGAGTTGTTTTCTGCTAAGAAGAGTCACTATTGCGCTCCCATTGCCATACACAGTGCAAATAGCACTTGCGTCTGTTCCCAGCAAGTACAGTGTATTGGACTGAAGAGAAGCTACTGTTCTTGTCAGTTTCCTAAGCAGAGTTGAACTAGATATGCCCCGTGTGTGTAGGAAGCACAGTTCTTTTGTTCTGAGCAAGCTCACTGTTCTGGCCCTATAGGAAACACAGGAGAGTAGAAGAGTGCTGTTTTCTCAAAAGCAGAGTGTGTTTCTTGCAAGGCGAGCTAGCGTTTGTTTCCCAGTCCTAAACGGAGTTGAATCCCATGCAGTTTCTGGTCCTACGAGCAAGAGTTGTTTTCTGCTAAGAAGAGTCACTATTGCGCTCCCATTGCCATACACAGTGCAAATAGCACTCGCGTCTGTTCCCAGCAAGTACAGTGTATTGGACTGAAGAGAAGCTACTGTTCTTGTCAGTTTCCTAAGCAGAGTTGAACTAGATATGCCCCGTGTGTGTAGGAAGCACAGTTCTTTTGTTCTGAGCAAGCTCACTGTTCTGGCCCTATAGGAAACACAGGAGAGTAGAAGAGTGCTGTTTTCTCAAAAGCAGAGTGTGTTTCTTGCAAGGCGAGCTAGCGTTTGTTTCCCATCCTAAACGGAGTTGAATCCCATGCAGTTTCTGGTCCTACGATCAAGAGTTGTTTTCTGCTAAGAAGAGTCACTATTGCGCTCCCATTGCCATACACAGTGCAAATAGCACTCGCGTCTGTTCCCAGCAAGTACAGTGTATTGGACTGAAGAGAAGCTACTGTTCTTGTCAGTTTCCTAAGCAGAGTTGAACTAGATATGCCCCGTGAGTGTAGGAAGCACAGTTCTTTTGTTCTGAGCAAGCTCACTGTTCTGGCCCTATAGGAAACACAGGAGAGTAGAAGAGTGCTGTTTTCTCAAAAGCAGAGTGTGTTTCTTGCAAGGCGAGCTAGCGTTTGTTTCCCAGTCCTAAACGGAGTTGAATCCCATGCAGTTTCTGGTCCTACAAGCAAGAGTTGTTTTCTGCTAAGAAGAGTCACTATTGCGCTCCCATTGCCATACACAGTGCAAATAGCACTCGCGTCTGTTCCCAGCAAGTACAGTGTATTGGACTGAAGAGAAGCTACTGTTCTTGTCAGTTTCCTAAGCAGAGTTGAACTAGATATGCCCCGTGTGTGTAGGAAGCACAGTTCTTTTGTTCTGAGCAAGCTCACTGTTCTGGCCCTATAGGAAACACAGGAGAGTAGAAGAGTGCTGTTTTCTCAAAAGCAGAGTGTGTTTCTTGCAAGGCGAGCTAGCGTTTGTTTCCCAGTCCTAAACGGAGTTGAATCCCATGCAGTTTCTGGTCCTACGAGCAAGAGTTGTTTTGTGCTAAGAAGAGTCACTATTGTGCTCCCATTGCCATACACAGTGCAAATAGCACTCGCGTCTGTTCCCAGCAAGTACAGTGTATTGGACTGAAGAGAAGCTACTGTTCTTGTCAGTTTCCTAAGCAGAGTTGAACTAGATATGCCCCGTGTGTGTAGGAAGCACAGTTCTTTTGTTCTGAGCAAGCTCACTGTTCTGGCCCTATAGGAAACACAGGAGAGTAGAAGAGTGCTGTTTTCTCAAAAGCAGAGTGTGTTTCTTGCAAGGCGAGCTAGCGTTTGTTTCCCATCCTAAACGGAGTTGAATCCCATGCAGTTTCTGGTCCTAAGATCAAGAGTTGTTTTCTGCTAAGAAGAGTCACTATTGCGCTCCCATTGCCATACACAGTGCAAATAGCACTCGCGTCTGTTCCCAGCAAGTACAGTGTATTGGACTGAAGAGAAGCTACTGTTCTTGTCAGTTTCCTAAGCAGAGTTGAACTAGATATGCCCCGTGTGTGTAGGAAGCACAGTTCTTTTGTTCTGAGCAAGCTCACTGTTCTGGCCCTATAGGAAACACAGGAGAGTAGAAGAGTGCTGTTTTCTCAAAAGCAGAGTGTGTTTCTTGCAAGGCGAGCTAGCGTTTGTTTCCCAGTCCTAAACGGAGTTGAATCCCATGCAGTTTCTGGTCCTACGAGCAAGAGTTGTTTTCTGCTAAGAAGAGTCACTATTGCGCTCTCATTGCCATACACAGTGCAAATAGCACTCGCGTCTGTTCCCAGCAAGTACAGTGTATTGGACTGAAGAGAAGCTACTGTTCTTGTCAGTTTCCTAAGCAGAGTTGAACTAGATATGCCCCGTGTGTGTAGGAAGCACAGTTCTTTTGTTCTGAGCAAGCTCACTGTTCTGGCCCTATAGGAAACACAGGAGGGTAGAAGAGTGCTGTTTTCTCAAAAGCAGAGTGTGTTTCTTGCAAGGCGAGCTAGCGTTTGTTTCCCAGTCCTAAACGGAGTTGAATCCCATGCAGTTTCTGGTCCTACCAGCAAGAGTTGTTTTCTGCTAAGAAGACTCACTATTGCGCTCCCATTGCCATACACAGTGCAATTAGCACTCGCGTCTGTTCCCAGCAAGTACAGTGTATTGGACTGAAGAGAAGCTACTGTTCTTGTCAGTTTCCTAAGCAGAGTTGAACTAGATATGCCCCGTGTCTGTAGGAAGCACAGTTCTTTTGTTCTGAGCAAGCTCACTCTTCAGGCCCTATAGGAAACACAGGAGAGTAGAAGAGTGCTGTTTTCTCAAAAGCAGAGTGTGTTTCTTGCAAGGCGAGCTAGCGTTTGTTTCCCAGTCCTAAACGGAGTTGAATCCCATGCAGTTTCTGGTCCTACGAGCAAGTGTTGTTTTCTGCTAAGAAGAGTCACTATTGCGCTCCCATTGCCATACACAGTGCAAATAGCACTCGCGTCTGTTCCCAGCAAGTACAGTGTATTGGACTGAAGAGAAGCTACTGTTCTTGTCAGTTTCCTAAGCAGAGTTGAACTAGATATGCCCCGTGTGTGTAGGAAGCACAGTTCTTTTGTTCTGAGCAAGCTCACTGTTCTGGCCCTATAGGAAACACAGGAGAGTAGAAGAGTGCTGTTTTCTCAAAAGCAGAGTGTGTTTCTTGCAAGGCGAGCTAGCGTTTGTTTCCCAGTCCTAAACGGAGTTGAATCCCATGCAGTTTCTGGTCCTACGAGCAAGAGTTGTTTTCTGCTAAGAAGAGTCACTATTGCGCTCCCATTGCCATACACAGTGGAAATAGCACTGGCGTCTGTTCCCAGCAAGTACAGTGTATTGGACTGAAGAGAAGCTACTGTTCTTGTCAGTTTCCTAAGCAGAGTTGAACTAGATATGCCCCGTGTGTGTAGGAAGCACAGTTCTTTTGTTCTGAGCAAGCTCACTCTTCTGGCCATATAGGAAACACAGGAGAGTAGAAGAGTGCTGTTTTCTCAAAAGCAGAGTGTGTTTCTTGCAAGGCGAGCTAGCGTTTGTTTCCCAGTCCTAAACGGAGTTGAATCCCATGCAGTTTCTGGTCCTACGAGCAAGAGTTGTTTTCTGCTAAGAAGAGTCACTATTGCGCTCCCATTGCCATACACAGTGCAAATAGCACTCGCGTCTGTTCCCAGCAAGTACAGTGTATTGGACTGAAGAGAAGCTACTGTTCTTGTCAGTTTCCTAAGCAGAGTTGAACTAGATATGCCCCGTGTGTGTAGGAAGCACAGTTCTTTTGTTCTGAGCAAGCTCACTCTTCTGGCCATATAGGAAACACAGGAGAGTAGAAGAGTGCTGTTTTCTCAAAAGCAGAGTGTGTTTCTTGCAAGGCGAGCTAGCGTTTGTTTCCCAGTCCTAAACGGAGTTGAATCCCATGCAGTTTCTGGTCCTACGAGCAAGAGTTGTTTTCTGCTAAGAAGAGTCACTATTGCGCTCCCATTGCCATACACAGTGCAAATAGCACTCGCGTCTGTTCCCAGCAAGTACAGTGTATTGGACTGAAGAGAAGCTACTGTTCTTGTCAGTTTCCTAAGCAGAGTTGAACTAGATATGCCCCGTGTGTGTAGGAAGCACAGTTCTTTTGTTCTGAGCAAGCTTAATGTTCTGGCCCTATAGGAAACACAGGAGAGTAGAAGAGTGCTGTTTTCTCAAAAGCAGAGTGTGTTTCTTGCAAGGCGAGCTAGCGTTTGTTTCCCAGTCCTAAACGGAGTTGAATCCCATGCAGTTTCTGGTCCTACGAGCAAGAGTTGTTTCTGCTAAGAAGAGTCACTATTGCGCTCCCATTGCCATACACAGTGCAAATAGCACTCGCGTCTGTTCCCAGCAAGTACAGTGTATTGGACTGAAGAGAAGCTACTGTTCTTGTCAGTTTCCTAAGCAGAGTTGAACTAGATATGCCCCGTGTGTGTAGGAAGCACAGTTCTTTTGTTCTGAGCAAGCTCACTGTTCTGGCCCTATAGGAAACACAGGAGAGTAGAAGAGTGCTGTTTTCTCAAAAGCAGAGTGTGTTTCTTGCAAGGCGAGCTAGCGTTTGTTTCCCAGTCCTAAACGGAGTTGAATCCCATGTAGTTTCTGGTCCTACGAGCAAGAGTTGTTTTCTGCTAAGAAGAGTCACTATTGCGCTCCCATTGCCATACACAGTGCAAATAGCATTCGCGTCTGTTCCCAGCAAGTACAGTGTATTGGACTGAAGAGAAGCTACTGTTCTTGTCAGTTTCCTAAGCAGAGTTGAACTAGATATGCCCCGTGTGTGTAGGAAGCACAGTTCTTTTGTTCTGAGCAAGCTCACTCTTCTGGCCATATAGGAAACACAGGAGAGTAGAAGAGTGCTGTTTTCTCAAAAGCAGAGTGTGTTTCTTGCAAGGCGAGCTAGCGTTTGTTTCCCAGTCCTAAACGGAGTTGAATCCATGCAGTTTCTGGTCCTACGAGCAAGAGTTGTTTTCTGCTAAGAAGAGTCACTATTGCGCTCCCATTGCCATACACAGTGCAAATAGCACTCGCGTCTGTTCCCAGCAAGTACAGTGTATTGGACTGAAGAGAAGCTACTGTTCTTGTCAGTTTCCTAAGCAGAGTTGAACTAGATATGCCCCGTGTGTGTAGGAAGCACAGTTCTTTTGTTCTGAGCAAGCTCACTGTTCTGGCCCTATAGGAAACACAGGAGGGTAGAAGAGTGCTGTTTTCTCAAAAGCAGAGTGTGTTTCTTGCAAGGCGAGCTAGCGTTTGTTTCCCAGTCCTAAACGAGTTGAATCCCATGCAGTTTCTGGTCCTACGAGCAAGAGTTGTTTTCTGCTAAGAAGAGTCACTATTGCGCTCCCATTGCCATACACAGTGCAAATAGCACTCGCGTCTGTTCCCAGCAAGTACAGTGTATTGGACTGAAGAGAAGCTACTGTTCTTGTCAGTTTCCTAAGCAGAGTTGAACTAGATATGCCCCGTGTGTGTAGGAAGCACAGTTCTTTGTTCTGAGCAAGCTCACTGTTCTGGCCCTATAGGAAACACAGGAGAGTAGAAGAGTGCTGTTTTCTCAAAAGCAGAGTGTGTTTCTTGCAAGGCGAGCTAGCGTTTGTTTCCCAGTCGTAAACGGAGTTGAATCCCATGCAGTTTCTGGTCCTACGAGCAAGAGTTGTTTTCTGCTAAGAAGAGTCACTATTGCGCTCCCATTGCCATACACAGTGCAAATAGCATTCGCGTCTGTTCCCAGCAAGTACAGTGTATTGGACTGAAGAGAAGCTACTGTTCTTGTCAGTTTCCTAAGCAGAGTTGAACTAGATATGCCCCGTGTGTGTAGGAAGCACAGTTCTTTTGTTCTGAGCAAGCTCACTCTTCTGGCCATATAGGAAACACAGGAGAGTAGAAGAGTGCTGTTTTCTCAAAAGCAGAGTGTGTTTCTTGCAAGGCGAGCTAGCGTTTGTTTCCCAGTCCTAAACGGAGTTGAATCCCATGCAGTTTCTGGTCCTACGAGCAAGAGTTGTTTTCTGCTAAGAAGAGTCACTATTGCGCTCCCATTGCCATACACAGTGCAAATAGCACTCGCGTCTGTTCCCAGCAAGTACAGTGTATTGGACTGAAGAGAAGCTACTGTTCTTGTCAGTTTCCTAAGCAGAGTTGAACTAGATATGCCCCGTGTGTGTAGGAAGCACAGTTCTTTTGTTCTGAGCAAGCTCACTGTTCTGGCCCTATAGGAAACACAGGAGAGTAGAAGAGTGCTGTTTTCTCAAAAGCAGAGTGTGTTTCTTGCAAGGCGAGCTAGCGTTTGTTTCCCAGTCCTAAACGGAGTTGAATCCCATGCAGTTTCTGGTCCTACGAGCAAGAGTTGTTTTCTGCTAAGAAGAGTCACTATTGCGCTCCCATTGCCATACACAGTGCAAATAGCACTCGCGTCTGTTCCCAGCAAGTACAGTGTATTGGACTGAAGAGAAGCTACTGTTCTTGTCAGTTTCCTAAGCAGAGTTGAACTAGATATGCCCCGTGTGTGTAGGAAGCACAGTTCTTTTGTTCTGAGCAAGCTCACTGTTCTGGCCCTATAGGAAACACAGGAGAGTAGAAGAGTGCTGTTTTCTCAAAAGCAGAGTGTGTTTCTTGCAAGGCGAGCTAGCGTTTGTTTCCCAGTCCTAAACGGAGTTGAATCCCATGCAGTTTCTGGTCCTACGAGCAAGAGTTGTTTTCTGCTAAGAAGAGTCACTATTGCGCTCCCATTGCCATACACAGTGCAAATAGCACTCGCGTCTGTTCCCAGCAAGTACAGTGTATTGGACTGAAGAGAAGCTACTGTTCTTGTCAGTTTCCTAAGCAGAGTTCAACTAGATATGCCCGTGTGTGTAGGAAGCACAGTTCTTTTGTTCTGAGCAAGCTCACTGTTCTGGCCATATAGGAAACACAGGAGAGTAGAAGAGTGCTGTTTTCTCAAAAGCAGAGTGTGTTTCTTGCAAGGCGAGCTAGCGTTTGTTTCCCAGTCCTAAACGGAGTTGAATCCCATGCAGTTTCTGGTCCTACGAGCAAGAGTTGTTTTCTGCTAAGAAGAGTCACTATTGCGCTCCCATTGCCATACACAGTGCAAATAGCACTCGCGTCTGTTCCAGCAAGTACAGTGTATTGGACTGAAGAGAAGCTACTGTTCTTGTCAGTTTCCTAAGCAGAGTTGAACTAGATATGCCCCGTGTGTGTAGGAAGCACAGTTCTTTTGTTCTGAGCAAGCTTAATGTTCTGGCCCTATAGGAAACACAGGAGAGTAGAAGAGTGCTGTTTTCTCAAAAGCAGAGTGTGTTTCTTGCAAGGCGAGCTAGCGTTTGTTTCCCAGTCCTAAACGGAGTTGAATCCCATGCAGTTTCTGGTCCTACGAGCAAGAGTTGTTTTCTGCTAAGAAGAGTCACTATTGCGCTCCCATTGCCATACACAGTGCAAATAGCACTCGCGTCTGTTCCCAGCAAGTACAGTGTATTGGACTGAAGAGAAGCTACTGTTCTTGTCAGTTTCCTAAGCAGAGTTGAACTAGATATGCCCCGTGTGTGTAGGAAGCACAGTTCTTTTGTTCTGAGCAAGCTCACTGTTCTGGCCCTATAGGAAACACAGGAGAGTAGAAGAGTGCTGTTTTCTCAAAAGCAGAGTGTGTTTCTTGCAAGGCGAGCTAGCGTTTGTTTCCCAGTCCTAAACGGAGTTGAATCCCATGTAGTTTCTGGTCCTACGAGCAAGAGTTGTTTTCTGCTAAGAAGAGTCACTATTGCGCTCCCATTGCCATACACAGTGCAAATAGCATTCGCGTCTGTTCCCAGCAAGTACAGTGTATTGGACTGAAGAGAAGCTACTGTTCTTGTCAGTTTCCTAAGCAGAGTTGAACTAGATATGCCCCGTGTGTGTAGGAAGCACAGTTCTTTTGTTCTGAGCAAGCTCACTCTTCTGGCCATATAGGAAACACAGGAGAGTAGAAGAGTGCTGTTTTCTCAAAAGCAGAGTGTGTTTCTTGCAAGGCGAGCTAGCGTTTGTTTCCCAGTCCTAAACGGAGTTGAATCCCATGCAGTTTCTGGTCCTACGAGCAAGAGTTGTTTCTGCTAAGAAGAGTCACTATTGCGCTCCCATTGCCATACACAGTGCAAATAGCACTCGCGTCTGTTCCCAGCAAGTACAGTGTATTGGACTGAAGAGAAGCTACTGTTCTGGTCAGTTTCCTAAGCAGATATGAACTAGATATGCCCCGTGTGTGTAGGAATCACAGTTCTTTTGTTCTGAGCAAGCTTACTGTTCTGGCCCTATAGGAAACAAAGGAGAGTAGAAGAGTGCTGTTTTCTCAAAAGCAGAGTGTGTTTCTTGCAAGGCGAGCTAGCGTTTGTTTCCCAGTCCTAAACAGAGTTGAATCCCATGCAGTTTCTGGTCCTACGAGCAAGAGTTGTTTTCTGCTAAGAAGAGTCACTATTGCGCTCCCATTGCCATACACAGTGCAAATAGCACTCGCGTCTGTTCCCTGCAAGTACAGTGTATTGGACTGAAGAGAAGCTACTGTTCTTGTCAGTTTCCTAAGCAGAGTTCAACTAGATATGCCCCGTGTGTGTAGGAAGCACAGTTCTTTTGTTCTGAGCAAGCTCACTCTTCTGGCCCTATAGGAAACACAGGAGAGTAGAAGAGTGCTGTTTTCTCAAAAGCAGAGTGTGTTTCTTGTAAGGCGAGCTAGCGTTTGTTTCCCATCCTAAACGGAGTTGAATCCCATGCA
>NW_026737559.1:0-37293 GCF_949786415.1 Peromyscus eremicus | reverse complement strand
CTAGCAAGAGTTGTTTTCTGGTAAGGAAAGTCACCATTGCGCTCCCTTTGCCATACACAGTGCAAATAGCACTCGCGTCTGTTCCCACTAAGTACACTGTATCGGACAGAAGAGGAGCTACTGTTCTTGTCAGTTTCCTAAGCAGAGTTGAACTAGATATGGCCCGTGTGTAGGAATCACAGTTCTTATGTTCTGAGCAAGCTCACTGTTAAGGTCTTATAGGAAACACAGTAGAGTAGAAGAGTGCTCTTTTCTCTAAAGCAGAGTGTGTGTCTTGTAAGGCGAGCTCGCTTTTGTTTTCCCAGTACTAAATGGAGTTGTGTCACATGTAGTTTTTGGTCCTATGAGCAAGAGTTGTTTTTCTGGTAAGAAGAGTCACTATTGCGCTGCCATTGCCCTACACAGGACAAATAGCACTGGCGTCTGTTCCCAGCAAGTACAGTGTATTGGACTGAAGAGGAGCTACTGTTCTTGTGAGGTTCCTAAGCAGAATTGAACTAGATATGGCCGTGTGTATAGGAAACACAGTTCTTTTGTTCTGAGCAAGCTCACTCTTCGGACCCCATAGGAAACACAGTAGAGTAGAAGAGTGCTCTTTTCAGAAAAGCAGAGTGTGTTTCTTGTAAGGCAAGCTAGTGTTTGTTTCCCAGTCCCTAAATGGAGTTGAATCACATGCAGTTTCTGGTCCTACGAGCAAGAGTTGTTTTCTGGTAAGGAAAGTCACTATTGCGCTCCCATTGCCATACACAGTGCAAAAAGCACTCGCGTCTGTTCCCAGCAAGTACAGTGTATTGGACTGAAGAGGATGTACTGTTCTTGTCAGGTTCCTAAGCAGAATTGAACTCGATATGGCCGTGTGTGTAGGAAGCACAGTTTTTTTTTTTTTTCTGAACAAGTTCACTGTTCGGACCACATAGGAAACACAGTAGAGTAGAAGAGTGCTCTTTTCTCAAAAGCAGAGTGTGTTTCTTGTAAGGCGAGCTAGCATTTGTTTTCCCAGTCCTAAATGGAGTTGAATCACATGCAGTTTCTGGTCCTATGAGCACCAATTGTTTTCTGGAGAGAGTGGTCACTATTGTGCTCCCATTGTCATACACACGGCAAATAGCCCTGGCCTCTGTTCCCAGCATGTACAGTGTATCGGACTGAAGAGGAACTATTGTTCTTGTCAGTTTCCTAAGCAGAGTGGAACTAGATATGGCCCGTGTGTGTAGGAAGCACAGTTCTTATGTTATGAGCAAGCTCACTGTTCAGGGCCCTATAGGAAACACAGTAGAGTAGAAGAGTGCTCTTTTCTCTTAAGCAGAGTGTGTTTCTCGTAAGGCGAGATAGCGTTTGTTTCCCAGTCCTAAATGGAGTTGAATCACATGCAGTTTCTGGTCCTACGAGGAAGAGTTGTTTTCTGGTAAGGAAAGTCACTATTGTGCTCCCATTGCCATACACAGTGCAAATAGCACTCGCGTCTGTTCCCAGCAAGTACAGTGTATCGGACTGAAGAGGAGCTACTGTTCTTGTCAGTTTTCCTAAGCAGAGTTGAACTAGATATGGTCCGTGTGTGTAGGAAGCACAGTTCTTATGTTCTGATCTAGGTCACAGTTAAGGCCCTATAGGAAACACAGTAGAGTAGAAGAGTGCTCTTTTCTCTAAAGCAGAGTGTGTTTCTTGTAAGGCGAGCTCGCGTTTGTTTCCCAGTCCTAAATGGAGTTGAGTCACATGTAGTTTTTGGTCCTACGAGCAAGAGTTGTTTTCTGGTAAGAAGAGTCACTATTGCGCTCCAATTGCCATACTCAGTACAAATAGCACTCACGTCTGTTCCCAGCAAGTACAGTGTATTGGACTGAATAGGAGCTACTGTTCTTGTCAGTTGTCTAAGCAGAGTTTAACTAGATATGATCCGTGTGTGTAGGAAGCACAGTTCTTTTGTTCTGAGCAAACTCACTGTTCAGACCAATTAGGTAACACAGTAGAGTAGAAGAGTGCTTTTTCTCTAAAGCAGAGTGTGTTTCTTGTAAGGCGAGCTATCGTTTGTTTCCCAGTCTTAACGGTGTTGAATCACATGCAGTTTCTGGTCCTATGAGAATGAGTTGTTTTCTGGTAAGAAGAGTCACTATTGCGCTGCCATTGCCATACACAGGGACAAAAGCACTGTTGTCTGTTCTCAGCAAGTACACTGTATTGGACTGAAGAGGATCTACTGTTCTTGTCAGGTTCCTAAGCAGAATTGAACTAGATATGGCCGTGTATGTAGGAAGCACAGTTTTTTTTTTTCTGAACAAGTTCACTGTTCTGACCACATAGGAAACACAGTAGAGTAGAAGAGTGCTCTTTTCTCAAAAGCAGAGTGTGTTTTTGTAAGGCGAGCTAGCATTTGTTTCATGTCCTAAATCGAGTTTGAATCACATGCAGTTTCTGGTCCTATGAGCAAGAATTGTTTTCTGGAGAGAGGCGTCACTATTGTGCTCCCATTGTCATACACACGGCAAATAGCCCTGGCCTCTGTTCCCAGCAGGTACAGTGTATGGGACTGAAGAGGAACTACTGTTCTTGTCAGTTTCCTAAGCAGAGTGGAACTAGATATGGCCCGTATGTGTAGGAAGCACAGTTCTTATGTTATGAGCAAGCTCACTGTTCAGGCCCTATAGGAAACACAGTAGAGTAGAAGAGTACTCTTTTCTCTAAAGCAGAGTGTGTTTCTTGTAAGGCGAGCTAGCATTTGTTTCCCAGTCCTAAATGGAGTTGAATCACATGCAGTTTCTGGTCCTACGAGCAAGAGTTTTTTTTCTGGTAAGGAAAGTCACTATTGTGCGGCCATTGCCATACACAGTGCAAATAGCACTCGCGTCTCTTCCCAGCAAGTACAGTGTATCGGACTGAAGAGGAGCTACTGTTCTTGTCAGTTTCCTAAGCAGAGTTGAACTAGATATGGCCGTGTGTGTAGGAAGCACAGTTCTTTTGTTCTGAGCAAGCTCACTGTTCGGACCCCATAGGAAACACAGTAGAGTAGAAGAGTGCTCTTTTCAGAAAAGCAGAGTGTGTTTCTTGTAAGGCAAGCTAGCATTTTGTTTCCCAGTCCTAAATGGAGTTGAATCACATGGAGTTTCTGGTCCTACGAGCAAGAGTTGTTTTCTGGTAAGGAAAGTCACTATTGTGCTCCCATTGCCATACACAGTGCAAAAAGCACTCGCGTCTGTTCCCAGCAAGTACAGTGTATCGGACTGAAGAGGAGCTACTGTTCTTGTCAGTTTCCTAAGCAGAGTTGAACTAGATATGGTCCGTGTGTGTAGGAAGCACAGTTCTTATGTTCTGATCTAGGTCACAGTTAAAGCCCTATAGGAAACACAGTAGAGTAGAAGAGTGCTCTTTTCTCTAAAGCAGAGTGTGTTTCTTGTAAGGCGAGCTCGTGTTTGTTTCCCAGTCCTAAATGGAGTTGAGTCACATGTAGTTTTTTGGTCCTACGAGCAAGAGTTGTTTTCTGGTAAGAAGAGTCACTATTGCGCTCCAATTGCCATACTCAGTACAAATAGCACTCACGTCTGTTCCCAGCAAGTACAGTGTATTGGACTGAATAGGAGCTACTGTTTCTTGTCAGTTGTCTAAGCAGAGTTTAACTAGATATGGTCCGTGTGTGTTGGAAGCACAGTTCTTTTGTTCTGAGCAAACTCACTGTTCAGACCAATTAGGTAACACAGTAGAGTAGAAGAGTGCTTTTTCTCTAAAGCAGAGTGTGTTTTCTTATAAGGCGAGCTAGCGTTTGTTTTCCTAGTCTTAACGGTGTTGAATCACATGCAGTTTCTGGTCCTACGAGAATGAGTTGTTTTCTGGTAAGAAGAGTCACTATTGCGCTGCCATTGCCATACACAGAACAAAAGCACTGTTGTCTGTTCCCAGCAAGTACACTGTATTGGACTGAAGAGGATCTACTGTTCTTGTCAGGTTCCTAAGCAGAATTGAACTAGATATGGCCGTGTGTGTAGGAAGCACAGTTTTTTTTTTTTTCTGAACAAGTTCACTGTTCTGACCACATAGGAAACACAGTAGAGTAGAAGAGTGCTCTTTTCTCAAAAGCAGAGTATGTTTTCTTGTAAGGCGAGCTAGCGTTTGTTTCCCAGTCCTAAATCGAGTTGAATCTCATGCAGTTTCTGGTCCTATGAGCAAGAATTGTTTTTCTGGAGAGAGGCGTCACTATTGTGCTCCCATTGTCATACACACGGCAAATAGCCCTGGCCTCTGTTCCCAGCACGTACAGTGTATGGGACTGAAGGGGAACTACTGTTCTTGTCAGCTTCGTAAGCAGAGTGGAACTAGATATGGCCCGTGTGTGTAGGAAGCACGGTTCTTATGTTATGAGCAAGCTCACTGTTCAGGCCCTATAGGAAACACAGTAGAGTAGAAGAGTACTCTTTTCTCTAAAGCAGAGTGTGTTTCTTGTAAGGCGAGCTAGCATTTGTTTCCCAGTCCTAAATGGAGTTGAATCACATGCAGTTTCTGGTCCTACGAGCAAGAGTTTTTTTTCTGGTAAGGAAAGTCACTATTGTGCTGCCATTGCCATACACAGTGCAAATAGCACTCGCGTCTGTTCCCAGCAAGTACAGTGTATCGGACTGAAGAGGAGCTACTGTTCTTGTCAGTTTCCTAAGCAGAGTTGAACTAGATATGGCCGTGTGTGTAGGAAGCACAGTTTCTTTTGTTCTGAGCAAGCTCACTGTTCAGACCCCATAGGAAACACAGTAGAGTAGAAGAGTGCTCTTTCAGAAAAGCAGAGTGCGTTTCTTGTAAGGAGAGCTAGCGTTTGTTTCCCAGTTCTAAATGGAGTTGAATCACATGCAGGTTCTGGTCCTACGAGAAAGAGTTGTTTTTCTGGTAAGAAGAGTCACTATTGCACTGCCATTGCCATACACAGGACAAAAGCACTGTTGTCTGTTCCCAGCAAGTACACTGTATTGGACTGAAGAGGATCTACTGTTCTTGTCAGGTTCCTAAGCAGAATTGAACTAGATATGGCCCTGTGTGTAGGAAGCAAGTTTTTTTTTTTTTTCTGAACAAGTTCACTGTTCGGACCACATAGGAAACACAGTAGAGTAGAAGCGTGCTCTTTTATCAAAAGCAGAGTGTGTTTCTTGTAAGGCGAGCTAGCATTTGTATTCCAGTCCTAAATGGAAGTGAATCACATGCAGTTTCTGGTCCTAAGAGCAAGAATTGTTTTCTGGTAAGAAGAGTCACTATTGTGCACCCATTGTCATACACAGGGCAAATAGCACTGGCGTCTGTTCCCAGCATGTACAGTGTATTGGACTGAAGAGGATCTACTGTTCTTGTCAGGTTCCTAAGCAGAATTGAACTAGATATGGCCATGTGTGTAGGAAGCACAGTTCTTTTGTTCTGAGCAAGCTCACTGTTATTTCCCTATAGGAAACACAGTAGAGCAGAAGAGTGCTCTTTTCTGAAAAGCAGAGTGTGTTTCTTGTAAGGCGAGCTAGCGTTTGTTTCCCAGTCCTAAATGGAGTTGAATCACATGCAGTTTCTGGTCCTAAGAGGAAGAGTTGTTTATTGGAAAGGAAAGTCACTATTGTGCTCCCATTGCCATACACAGTGCAAATAGCACTTGCGTCTGTTCCCAGCAAGTACAGTGTATCGGACTGAAGAGGAGCTACTGTTCTTGTCAGTTTCCTAAGCAGAGTGGAATTAGATATGGCCCGTGTGTGTAGGAAGCACAGTTCTTATGTTATGAGCAAGCTCACTGTTCAGGCCCTATAGGAAACACAGTAGAGTAGAAGAGTGCTCTTTTCTCTAAAGCAGAGTGTGTTTCTTGTAAGGCGAGCTCGTGTTTGTTTCCCAGTCCTAAATGGAGTTGAGTCACATGCAGTTTTTGTTCCTACGAGCAAGAGTTGTTTTATGGTAAGAATAGTCACTATTGCGCTGCCATTGCCATACACAGGACAAATAGCACTGGCGTCTGTTCCCAGCAAGTACAGTGTATTGGAATCAAGAGGATCTACTGTTCTTGTCAGGTTCCTAAGTAGAATTGAACTAGATATGGCCGTGTGTGTAGGAAGCACAGTTCTTTTGTTCTGAGCAAGCTCACTGTTTGGACCCCATAGAAAACACAGTAGAGTAGAAGAGTGCTCTTTTCTCAAAAGCAGAGTGTGTTTCTTGTAAGGCGAGCTAGCGTTTGTTTCCCAGTCCTAAATGGATTTGAATCACATGCAGATTCTGGTCCTACTAGCAAGAGTTGTTTTCTGGTAAAGAAAGTCACTATTGTGCTCCCATTGCCATACACAGTGCAAATAGCACTCGCGTCTGTTCCCAGCAAGTACAGTGTATTGGACTGAAGAGGAGCTACTGTTCTTGTCAGTTTCCTAAGCAGAGTTGAACTAGATATGGTCCGTGTGTGTAGGAAGCACAGTTCTTATGTTCTGAGCAAGCTCACTGTTAAGGCCCTATAGGAAACACAGTAGAGTAGAAGAGTGCTCTTTTTTCTAAAGCAGAGTGTGTTTCTTGTAAGGCGAGCTCGCGTTTGTTTCCCAGTCCTAAATGGAGTTGAGTCACATGTAGATTTTGGTTCTATGAGCAAGAGCTGTTTTCTGGTAAGAAGAGTCACTATTGTGCTCCAATTGCCATTCTCAGTACAAATAGCACTCGCGTCTGTTCCCAGCAAGTACAGTGTATTGGACTTAATAGGAGCTACTGTTCTTGTCAGTTTCCTAAGCAGAGTTTAACTAGATATGGTCCGTGTGTGTAGGAAGCACAGTCCTTTTGTTCTGAGCAAACTCACTGTTCAGACCAATTAGGAAACACAGTAGAGTAGAAGAGTGCTTTTTCTCTAAAGAAGAGTGTGCTTCTTGTAAGGCGAGCTAGCGTTTGTTTCCCAGTCCTAAATGGAGTTGAATCACATGCAGTTTCTGGTCCTACGAGAAAGAGTTGTTTTCTAGTAAGAAGAGTCACTATTGCGCTGTCATTGCCATACAAAGGCCAAAAGCACTGTTGTCTGTTTCCAGCAAGTACACTGTATTGGACTGAAGAGGATCTACTGTTCTTGTCACGTTCCTAAGCAGAATTGAACTAGATATGGCCGTGTGTGTAGGAAGCACAGTTTTTTTTTTCTGAACAAGTTCACTGTTCGGACCACATAGGAAACACTGTAGAGTAGAAGAGTGCTCTTTTCTCAAAAGCAGAGTATGTTTCTTGTAAGGCAAGCTAGCATTTGTTTCCCAGTCCTAAATGGAGTTGAATCACATGCAGTTCCTGGTCCTACGAGCAAGAATTGTTTTCTGGTAAGAAGAGTCACTATTGTGCTCCCATTGTCATACACAGGGCAAATAGCATTGGCGTCTGTTCCCAGCATGTACAGTGTATTGGACTGAAGAGGATCTACTGTTCTTGTCAGGTTCCTAAGCAGAATTGAACTAGATATGGCCGTGTGTGTAGGAAGCACAGTTCTTTTGTTCTGAGCAAGCTCACTGTTCGGACCCCATAGGAAACACATTAGAGAAGAACAGTGCTCTTTTCAGAAAAGCAGAGGGTATTTCTTGTAAGGCGAGCTAGCGTTTGTTTCCCAGTCCTAAATGGAGTTGAATCACATGCAGTTTCTGGTCCTACGAGCAAGAATTGTTTTCTGGTAAGGAAAGTCACTATTGTGCTCCCATTGCCATACACAGTGCAAATAGCACTCGCGTCTGTTCCCAGCAAGTACAGTGTATCGGACTGAAGAGGAGCTACTGTTCTTGTCAGTTTCCTAAGCAGAGTTGAACTAGATATGGGCCGTGTGTGTAGGAAGCACAGTTCTTTTGTTCTGAGCAAGCTCACTGTTTGGACCCCATAGGAAACACAGTAGAGTAGAAGAGTGCTCTTTTCTCTAAAGCAGAGTGTGTTTCTTGTAATGCGAGCTAGCATTTTTTTTCCTAGTCCTAAATGGAGTTGAATCACATGCTGTTTCTGGTCCTATGAGCAAAAGTTGTTTTCTGGTACGGTAAGTCACCATTGCGCTCCCATTGCCATACACAGTACAAATAGCACTCGCATCTGTTCCCAGCAAGTACAGTGTATTGAACTGAAGAGGAGCTACTGTTCTTGTCAGTTTCCTAAGCAGAGTTGAACAAGATATGGCCCGTGTGTAGGAAGCACAGTTCTTATGTTCTGAGCAAGCTCACTGTTATGGCCCTATAGGAAACACAGAAGAGTAGAAGAGTGCTCATTTCTCTAAAGCAGAGTGTGTTTATTGTAAGGCGAACTCGCGTTTATTTTCCAGTCCTAAATGGAGTTGAGTCACATGTAGTTTTTGGCTCTACAAGCAAGAGTTGTTTTCTGGTAAGAAGAGTCACTATTGTGCTCCAAATGCCATACACAGTGCAAATAGCACTCGTGTCTGTTCCCAGCAAATACAGTGTATTGGACGGAATAGGAGCTACTGTTCTTGTCAGTTTCCTAAGCAGAGTTTAACTAGATGTGGTCTGTGTGTGTAGGAAGCACAGTTCTTTTGTTCTGAGCAAGCTCACTGTTCGGACCCCATAGGAAACACAGTAGAGTAGAAGAGTGCTCTTTTCAGAAAAGCAGAGTGTGTTTCTTGTAAGGCGAGCTCGCGTTTGTTTCCCAGTCCTAAATGGAGTTGAATCACATGCAGTTTCTGGTCCTGCGAGCAAGAGTTGTTTTCTGGTAAGGAAAGTCACCATTGCGCTCCCTTTGCCATACACAGTGCAAATAGCACTCGCGTCTGTTCCCACCAAGTACACTGTATCGGACAGAAGAGGAGCTACTGTTCTTGTCAGTTTCCTAAGCAGAGTTGAACTAGATATGGCCCGTGTGTAGGAATCACAGTTCTTATGTTCTGAGCAAGCTCACTGTTAAGGCCCTATAGGAAACACAGTAGAGTAGAAGAGTGCTCTTTTCTCTAAAGCAGAGTGTGTGTCTTGTAAGGCGAGCTCGCTTTTGTTTCCCAGTCCTAAATGGAGTTGTGTCACATGTAGTTTTTGGTCCTACGAGCAAGAGTTGTTTTCTGGTAAGAAGAGTCACTATTGCGCTGCCATTGCCATACACAGGACAAATAGCACTGGCGTCTGTTCCCAGCAAGTACAGTGTATTGGACTGAAGAGGAGCTACTGTTCTTGTGAGGTTCCTAAGCAGAATTGAACTAGATATGGCCGTGTGTAGGAAGCACAGTTCTTTTGTTCTGAGCAAGCTCACTATTCGGACCCCATAGGAAACACAGTAGAGTAGAAGAGTGCTCTTTTCAGAAAAGCAGAGTGTGTTTCTTGTAAGGCAAGCTAGCGTTTGTTTCCCAATCCTAAATGGAGTTGAATCACATGCAGTTTCTGGTCCTACGAGCAAGAGTTGTTTTCTGGTAAGGAAAGTCACTATTGCGCTCCCATTGCCATACACAGTGCAAAAAGCACTCGCGTCTGTTCCCAGCAAGTACAGTGTATTGGACTGAAGAGGATCTACTGTTCTTGTCAGGTTCCTAAGCAGAATTGAACTCGATATGGCCGTGTGTGTAGGAAGCACAGTTTTTTTTTTTTTTCTGAACAAGTTCACTGTTCTGACCACATAGGAAACACAGTAGAGTAGAAGAGTGCTCTTTTCTCAAAAGCAGAGTGTGTTTCTTGTAAGGCGAGCTAGCTTTTGTTTCCCAGTTTTAAATCAAGTTGAATCACATGCAGTTTCTGGTCTATGAGCACCAATTGTTTTCTGGAGAGAGTGGTCACTATTGTGCTCCCATTGTCATACACACGGCAAATAGCACTGGCCTCTGTTCCCAGCATGTACAGTGTATCGGACTGAAGAGGAACTATTGTTCTTGTCAGTTTCCTAAGCAGAGTGGAACTAGATATGGCCTGTGTGTGTAGGAAGCACAGTTCTTTTGTTATGAGCAAGGTCACTGTTCAGACCCTATAGGAAACACAGTAGAGTAGAAGAGTGCTCTTTTCTCAAAAGCAGAGTGTGTTTCTTGTAAGGCGAGATAGCGTTTGTTTCCCAGTCCTAAATGGAGTTGAATCACATGCAGTTTCTGGTCCTACGACGAAGAGTTGTTTTCTGGTAAGGAAAGTCACTATTGTGCTCCCATTGCCATACACAGTGCAAATAGCACTCGCGTCTGTTCCCAGCAAGTACAGTGTATCGGACTGAAGAGGAGCTACTGTTCTTGTCAGTTTCCTAAGCAGAGTTGAACTAGATATGGTCCGTGTGTGTAGGAAGCACAGTTCTTATGTTCTGATCTAGGTCACAGTTAAAGCCCTATAGGAAACACAGTAGAGTAGAAGAGTGCTCTTTTCTCTAAAGCAGAGTGTGTTTCTTGTAAGGCGAGCTCGTGTTTGTTTCCCAGTCCTAAATGGAGTTGAGTCACATGTAGTTTTTGGTCCTACGAGCAAGAGTTGTTTTCTGGTAAGAAGAGTCACTATTGCGCTCCAATTGCCATACTCAGTACAAATAGCACTCACGTCTGTTCCCAGCAAGTACAGTGTATTGGACTGAATAGGAGCTACTGTTCTTGTCAGTTGTCTAAGCAGAGTTTAACTAGATATGGTCCGTGTGTGTTGGAAGCACAGTTCTTTTGTTCTGAGCAAACTCACTGTTCAGACCAATTAGGTAACACAGTAGAGTAGAAGAGTGCTTTTTCTCTAAAGCAGAGTGTGTTTCTTATAAGGCGAGCTAGCGTTTGTTTCCCAGTCTTAACGGTGTTGAATCACATGCAGTTTCTGGTCCTACGAGAATGAGTTGTTTTCTGGTAAGAAGAGTCACTATTGCGCTGCCATTGCCATACACAGAACAAAAACACTGTTGTCTGTTCCCAGCAAGTACACTGTATTGGACTGAAGAGGATCTACTGTTCTTGTCAGGTTCCTAAGCAGAATTGAACTAGATATGGCCGTGTGTGTAGGAAGCACAGTTTTTTTTTTTTCTGAACAAGTTCACTGTTCTGACCACATAGGAAACACAGTAGAGTAGAAGAGTGCTCTTTTCTCAAAAGCAGAGTATGTTTCTTGTAAGGCGAGCTAGCGTTTGTTTCCCAGTCCTAAATCGAGTTGAATCACATGCAGTTTCTGGTCCTATGAGCAAGAATTGTTTTCTGGAGAGAGGCGTCACTATTGTGCTCCCGTTGTCATACACACGGCAAATAGCCCTGGCCTCTGTTCCCAGCACGTACAGTGTATGGGACTGAAGAGGAACTACTGTTCTTGTCAGCTTCGTAAGCAGAGTGGAACTAGATATGGCCCGTGTGTGTAGGAAGCACAGTTCTTATGTTATGAGCAAGCTCACTGTTCAGGCCCTATAGGAAACACAGTAGAGTAGAAGAGTACTCTTTTCTCTAAAGCAGAGTGTGTTTCTTGTAAGGCGAGCTAGCATTTGTTTCCCAGTCCTAAATGGAGTTGAATCACATGCAGTTTCTGGTCCTACGAGCAAGAGTTTTTTTCTGGTAAGAAGAGTCACTATTGCGCTCCAATTGCCATACTCAGTACAAATAGCACTCACGTCTGTTCCCAGCAAGTACAGTGTATTGGACTGAATAGGAGCTACTGTTCTTGTCAGTTGTCTAAGCAGAGTTTAACTAGATATGATCCGTGTGTGTAGGAAGCACAGTTCTTTTGTTCTGAGCAAACTCACTGTTCAGACCAATTAGGTAACACAGTAGAGTAGAAGAGTGCTTTTTCTCTAAAGCAGAGTGTGTTTCTTGTAAGGCGAGCTAGTGTTTGTTTCCCAGTCCTAAATGGAGTTGAATCACATGCAGTTTCTGGTCCTGCTAGCAAGAGTTGTTTTCTGGTAAGGAAAGTCACCATTGCGCTCCCTTTGCCATACACAGTGCAAATAGCACTCGCGTCTGTTCCCACCAAGTACACTGTATCGGACAGAAGAGGAGCTACTGTTCTTGTCAGTTTCCTAAGCAGAGTTGAACTAGATATGGCCCGTGTGTAGGAATCACAGTTCTTATGTTCTGAGCAAGCTCACTGTTAAGGTCTTATAGGAAACACAGTAGAGTAGAAGAGTGCTCTTTTCTCTAAAGCAGAGTGTGTTTCTTGTAAGGCGACATAGCGTTTGTTTCCCAGTCCTAAATGGAGTTGAATCACATGCAGTTTCTGGTCCTACGAGCAAGAGTTTTTTTCTGGTAAGGAAAGTCACTATTGTGCCGCCATTGCCATACACAGTGCAAATAGCACTCGCGTCTGTTCCCAGCAAGTACAGTGTATCGGACTGAAGAGGAGCTACTGTTCTTGTCAGTTTCCTAAGCAGAGTTGAACTAGATATGGCCGTGTGTGTAGGAAGCACAGTTCTTTTGTTCTGAGCAAGCTCACTGTTCAGACCCCATAGGAAACACAGTAGAGTAGAAGAGTGCTCTTTTCAGAAAAGCAGAGTGCGTTTCTTGTAAGGAGAGCTAGCGTTTGTTTCCCAGTTCTAAATGGAGTTGAATCACATGCAGGTTCTGGTCCTACGAGAAAGAGTTGTTTTCTGGTAAGAAGAGTCACTATTGCACTGCCATTGCCATACACAGGACAAAAGCACTGTTGTCTGTTCCCAGCAAGTACACTGTATTGGACTGAAGAGGATCTACTGTTCTTGTCAGGTTCCTAAGCAGAATTGAACTAGATATGGCCCTGTGTGTAGGAAGCAAGTTTTTTTTTTTTTCTGAACAAGTTCACTGTTCGGACCACATAGGAAACACAGTAGAGTAGAAGCGTGCTCTTTTATCAAAAGCAGAGTGTGTTTCTTGTAAGGCGAGCTAGCATTTGTATTCCAGTCCTAAATGGAAGTGAATCACATGCAGTTTCTGGTCCTAAGAGCAAGAATTGTTTTCTGGTAAGAAGAGTCACTATTGTGCACCCATTGTCATACACAGGGCAAATAGCACTGGCGTCTGTTCCCAGCATGTACAGTGTATTGGACTGAAGAGGATCTACTGTTCTTGTCAGGTTCCTAAGCAGAATTGAACTAGATATGGCCATGTGTGTAGGAAGCACAGTTCTTTTGTTCTGAGCAAGCTCACTGTTATTTCCCTATAGGAAACACAGTAGAGCAGAAGAGTGCTCTTTTCTCAAAAGCAGCATGTGTTTCTTGTAAGGCGAGCTAGCGTTTGTTTCCCAGTCCTAAATGGAGTTGAATCACATGCAGTTTCTGGTCCTACGAGCAAGAGTTGTTTATTGGAAAGGAAAGTCACTATTGTGCTCCCATTGCCATACACAGTGCAAATAGCACTTGCGTCTGTTCCCAGCAAGTACAGTGTATCGGACTGAAGAGGAGCTACTGTTCTTGTCAGTTTCCTAAGCAGAGTGGAATTAGATATGGCCCGTGTGTGTAGGAAGCACAGTTCTTATGTTATGAGCAAGCTCACTGTTCAGGCCCTATAGGAAACACAGTAGAGTAGAAGAGTGCTCTTTTCTCTAAAGCAGAGTGTGTTTCTTGTAAGGCGAGCTCGCGTTTGTTTCCCAGTCCTAAATGGAGTTGAGTCACATGCAGTTTTTGTTCCTACGAGC
The DNA here is from genome assembly GCF_949786415.1 of Peromyscus eremicus. Lineage (NCBI taxonomy): Eukaryota > Metazoa > Chordata > Mammalia > Rodentia > Cricetidae > Peromyscus > Peromyscus eremicus. The sequence goes on along the minus strand of NW_026737559.1, from coordinate 23,839 downwards.
AAGAGTTGTTTTATGGTAAGAATAGTCACTATTGCGCTGCCATTGCCATACACAGGACAAATAGCACTGGCGTCTGTTCCCAGCAAGTACAGTGTATTGGAATGAAGAGGATCTACTGTTCTTGTCAGGTTCCTAAGTAGAATTGAACTAGATATGGCCGTGTGTGTAGGAAGCACAGTTCTTTTGTTCTGAGCAAGCTCACTGTTTGGACCCCATAGGAAACACAGTAGAGTAGAAGAGTGCTCTTTTCTCAAAAGCAGAGTGTGTTTCTTGTAAGGCGAGCTAGCGTTTGTTTCCCAGTCCTAAATGGAGTTGAATCACATGCAGTTTCTGGTCCTACTAGCAAGAGTTGTTTTCTGGTAAAGAAAGTCACTATTGCGCTCCCATTGCCATACACTGTGCAAATAGCACTTGCGTCTGTTCCCAGCAAGTACAGTGTAACGGACTGAAGAGGAGCTACTGTTCTTGTCAGTTTCCTAAGCAGAGTTGAACAAGATATGGCCCGTGTGTAGGAAGCACAGTTCTTATGTTCTGAGCAAGCTCACTGTTATGGCCCTATAGGAAACACAGTAGAGTAGAAGAGTGCTCATTTCTCTAAAGCAGAGTGTGTTTATTGTAAGGCGAACTCGCGTTTATTTTCCAGTCCTAAATGGAGTTGAGTCACATGTAGTTTTTGGCTCTACAAGCAAGAGTTGTTTTCTGGTAAGAAGAGTCACTATTGTGCTCCAAATGCCATACACAGTGCAAATAGCACTCGTGTCTGTTCCCAGCAAATACAGTGTATTGGACGGAATAGGAGCTACTGTTCTTGTCAGTTTCCTAAGCAGAGTTTAACTAGATATGGTCTGTGTGTGTAGGAAGCACAGTTCTTTTGTTCTGAGCAAGCTCACTGTTCGGACCCCATAGGAAACACAGTAGAGTAGAAGAGTGCTCTTTTCAGAAAAGCAGAGTGTGTTTCTTGTAAGGCGAGCTCGCGTTTGTTTCCCAGTCCTAAATGGAGTTGAATCACATGCAGTTTCTGGTCCTGCGAGCAAGAGTTGTTTTCTGGTAAGGAAAGTCACCATTGCGCTCCCTTTGCCATACACAGTGCAAATAGCACTCGCGTCTGTTCCCACCAAGTACACTGTATCGGACAGAAGAGGAGCTACTGTTCTTGTCAGTTTCCTAAGCAGAGTTGAACTAGATATGGCCCGTGTGTAGGAATCACAGTTCTTATGTTCTGAGCAAGCTCACTGTTAAGGCCCTATAGGAAACACAGTAGAGTAGAAGTGTGCTCTTTTCTCTAAAGCAGAGTGTGTGTCTTGTAAGGCGAGCTCGCTTTTGTTTCCCAGTCCTAAATGGAGTTGTGTCACATGTAGTTTTTGGTCCTACGAGCAAGAGTTGTTTTCTGGTAAGAAGAGTCACTATTGCGCTGCCATTGCCATACACAGGACAAATAGCACTGGCGTCTGTTCCCAGCAAGTACAGTGTATTGGACTGAAGAGGAGCTACTGTTCTTGTGAGGTTCCTAAGCAGAATTGAACTAGATATGGCCGTGTGTGTAGGAAGCACAGTTCTTTTGTTCTGAGCAAGCTCACTATTCGGACCCCATAGGAAACACAGTAGAGTAGAAGAGTGCTCTTTTCAGAAAAGCAGAGTGTGTTTCTTGTAAGGCAAGATAGCGTTTGTTTCCCAGTCCTAAATGGAGTTGAATCACATGCAGTTTCTGGTCCTACGAGCAAGAGTTGTTTTCTGGTAAGGAAAGTCACTATTGCGCTCCCATTGCCATACACAGTGCAAAAAGCACTCGCGTCTGTTCCCAGCAAGTACAGTGTATTGGACTGAAGAGGATCTACTGTTCTTGTCAGGTTCCTAAGCAGAATTGAACTCGATATGGCCGTGTGTGTAGGAAGCACAGTTTTTTTTTTTTCTGAACAAGTTCACTGTTCTGACCACATAGGAAACACAGTAGAGTAGAAGAGTGCTCTTTTCTCAAAAGCAGAGTGTGTTTCTTGTAAGGCGAGCTAGCTTTTGTTTCCCAGTTTTAAATCAAGTTGAATCACATGCAGTTTCTGGTCTATGAGCACCAATTGTTTTCTGGAGAGAGTGGTCACTATTGTGCTCCCATTGTCATACACATGGCAAATAGCACTGGCCTCTGTTCCCAGCATGTACAGTGTATCGGACTGAAGAGGAACTATTGTTCTTGTCAGTTTCCTAAGCAGAGTGGAACTAGATATGGCCTGTGTGTGTAGGAAGCACAGTTCTTTTGTTATGAGCAAGGTCACTGTTCAGACCCTATAGAAAACAGTAGAGTAGAAGAGTGCTCTTTTCTCAAAAGCAGAGTGTGTTTCTTGTAAGGCGACATAGTGTTTGTTTTCCAGTCAGAAATGGAGTTGAATCCCATGCAGTTTCTGGTCCTATGACCAAGAGTTTTTTTCGGGTAAGAAGAGTCACTATTGCACTCCCATTGCCATACACAGTGCAAGTAGCACTCGCGTCTGTTCCCAGCAATTACAGTGTATTGGACTGAAGAGAAGCTACTGTTCTTGTCAGTTTCCTAAGCAGAGTTGAACTAGATATGGCCCGTGTGTGTAGGAAGCACAGTTCTTTTGTTCTGAGCAAGCTCACTGTTCTGGCCCTATAGAAATCACAGTAGAGTAGATGAGTGCTCTTTTCTCTAAAGCAGAGTGTGTTTCTTGTAAGGCGAGCTCGCGTTTGTTTCCCAGTCCTAAATGGAGTTGAGTCACATGCAGTTTTTGTTCCTAGGAGCAAGAGTTGTTTTATGGTAAGAATAGTCACTATTATGCTACCATTGCCATACACAGAAAAAATAGCACTGGCGTCTGTTCCCAGCATGTACAGTGTATTTGACTGATGAGGATCTACTGTTCTTGTCAGGATCCTAAGCAGAATTGAACTAGATAAGGCCGTGTGTGTAGGAAGCACAGTTTTTTTGTTCTGAACAAGATCATTGTTCGGACCACCTAGGAAACACAGTAGAGTAGAAGAGTGCTCTTTTCTCAAAAGCAGAGTGTGTTTCTTGTAAGGCGAGCTAGCGTTTGTTTCCCAGTCCTAAATGGAGTTGAATCACATGCAGTTTCTGGTCCTACGAGCAAGAGTTGTTTTCTGGTAAGAAGAGTCACTATTGAGCTCCCATTGCCATACACAGTGCAAATAGCACTCGCGTCTTTTCCCAGCAAGTACAGTGTATTGAACTGAAGAGGAGCTACTGTTCTGGTCAGTTTCCTAAGCAGAGTTGAACTAGATATTGCCCGTGTGTGTAGGAAGCACAGTTCTTTTGTTCAGAGCAAGCTAAATTTTCGGACCCCATAGGAAACACAATAGAGGAGAAAAGTGCTCTTTTCTCAAAAGCCCAGTGTGTTTCTTGAAAGGCGAGCTAGTGTTTGTTTCCCAGTCAGAAATGGAGTTGAATCCCATGCAGTTTCTGGTCCTATGACCAAGAGTTTTTTTCGGGTAAGAAGAGTCACTATTGAGCTCCCATTGCCATACACAGTGCAAATAGCACTCGCGTCTGTTCCCAGCATGTACAGTGTATTGGACAGAAGAGGAGCTACTGTTCTTGTCAGTTTCCGAAGCAGAATTGAACTAGATATGGCCCGTGTGTGTAGGAAGCACAGTTCTTTTGTTCTGAGCAAGCACACTGTTCTGGCCCTATAGGAAACACAGTAGAGTAGAAGAGTGCTCTTTTCTCAAAAGCAGAGTGTGTTTCTTATAAGGCAAGCTAGCATTTGTTTCCCAGTCCTAAATGGAGTTGAATCACATGCAGTTTCTGGTCCTACGAGAAAGAGTTGTTTTCTGGTAAGAAGAGTCACTATTCCGCTGCCATTGCCATACACAGGACAAAAGTACTGTTGTCTATTTCCAGCAAGTACACTGTATTGGACTGAAGAGGATCTACTGTTCTTGTCAGGTTCCTAAGCAGAATTGAACTAATATGGCCGTGTGTGTAGGAAGCAGGGTTTTTTTTTTTTCTGAACAAGTTCACTGTTCGGACCACATAGGAAACACAGTAGAGTAGAAGAGTGCTCTTTTCTCAAAAGAAGAGTGTGTTTCTTGTAAGGCGAGCTAGCATTTGTTTCCCAGTCCTAAATGGAGTTGAATCACATGCAGTTTCTGGTCCTACGAGCAAGAATTGTTTTCTAGTAAGAAGAGTCACTATTGTGCTCCCATTGTCATACACAGGGCAAATAGCACTGTCATCTGTTCCCAGCATGTACAGTGTATTGGACTGAAGAGGATCTACTGTTCTTGTCAGGTTCCTAAGCAGAATTGAACTAGATATGGCCATGTGTGTAGGAAGCACAGTTCTTTTTTCTTAGCAAGCTCACTGTTCTTTCCCTATAGGAAACACAGTAGAGTAGAAGAGTGCTCTTTTTTCAAAAGCAGAGTGTGTTTCTTGTAAGGCGAGCTATCGTTTGTTTCCCAGTCCTAAATGGAGTTGAATCACATGCAGTTTCTGGTCCTACGAGCAAGAGTTGTTTTCTGGTAAGGAAAGTAACTATTGAGCTCCCATTGCCATACACAGTGCAAATAGCACTTGCAACTGTTCCCAGCAAGTACAGTGTATCGGACTGAAGAATATCTACTGTTCTTGTCAGTTTCCTAAGCAGAGTGGAACTAGATGTGGCCCGTATGTGTAGGAAGCACAGTTCTTATGTTATGAGCAAGCTCACTGTTCAGGCCCTATAGGAAACACAGTAGAGTAGAAGAGTGCTCTTTTCTCTAAAGCAGAGTGTGTTTCTTGTAAGGGGAGCTCGCGTTTGTTTCCCATTCCTAATTGGAGTTGTGTCACATGCAGTTTTTGGTCCTACAAGCAAGAGTTGTTTTATGGTAAGAATAGTCACTATTGCACTGCCATTGCCATACACAGGACAAATAGCACTGGCGTATGTTCCCAGAAAGTACAGTGTATTGGACTGAAGAGGATCTACTGTTCTTGTCAGGTTCCTAAGCAGAATTGAAATAGATATGGCCGTGTGTGTAGGAAGCACAGTTCTTTTGTTCTGAGAAATCTCACTGTTCTTTCCCTATAGGAAACACAGTAGAGTAGAAGAGGGCTCTTTTCTCAAAAGCAGAGTGTGTTTCTTGTAAGGCGAGCTAGCGTTTGTTTTCCAGTCCTAAATGGAGTTGAATCACATGCAGTTTCTGGTCCTATGAGCAAGAGTTTTTTTCTGGTAAGGAAAGTCACTATTGTGCTCCCATTGCCATACACAGTGCAAATAGCACGTGCGTCTGTTCCCAGCAAGTACAGTGTATCGGCCTGAAGAGGAGCTACTGTTCTTGTCAGTTTCCTAAGCAGAGTGGAACTAGATATGGCCGTGTGTGTAGGAAGCACAGTTCTTATGTTATGAGCAAGCTCACTGTTTAGGCCCTATAGGAAACACAGTAGAGTAGATTAGTGCTCTTTTCTCAAAAGCACAGTTTGTTTCTTGAAAGATGAGGTAGTGTTTGTTTTCCAGTCAGAAATGGAGTTGAATCCCATGCAGTTTCTGGTCCTATGACCAAGAGTTTTTTTCGGGTAAGAAGAGTCACTATTGCACTCCCATTGCCATACACAGTGCAAGTAGCACTCGCGTCTGTTCCCAGCAATTACAGTGTATTGGACTGAAGAGAAGCTACTGTTCTTGTCAGTTTCCTAAGCAGAGTTGAACTAGATATGGCCCGTGTGTGTAGGAAGCACAGTTCTTTTGTTCTGAGCAAGCTCACTGTTCTGGCCCTATAGAAATCACAGTAGAGTAGATGAGTGCTCTTTTCTCTAAAGCAGAGTGTGTTTCTTGTAAGGTGAGCTCCCGTTTGTTTCCCAGTCCTAAATGGAGTTGAGTCACATGCAGTTTTTGTTCCTAGGAGCAAGAGTTGTTTTATGGTAAGAATAGTCACTATTGTGCTACCATTGCCATACACAGAAAAAATAGCACTGGCGTCTGTTCCCAGCATGTACAGTGTATTGGACTGATGAGGATCTACTGTTCTTGTCAGGATCCTAAGCAGAATTGAACTAGATAAGGCCGTGTGTGTAGGAAGCACAGTTTTTTTGTTCTGAACAAGATCATTGTTCGGACCACCTAGGAAACACAGTAGAGTAGAAGAGTGCTCTTTTCTCAAAAGCAGAGTGTGTTTCTTGTAAGGCGAGCTAGCGTTTGTTTCCCAGACCTAAATGGAGTTGAATCACATGCAGTTTCTGGTCCTACGAGCAAGAGTTGTTTTCTGGTAAGAAGAGTCACTATTGAGCTCCCATTGCCATACACAGTGCAAATAGCACTCGCGTCTTTTCCCAGCAAGTACAGTGTATTGAACTGAAGAGGAGCTACTGTTCTGGTCAGTTTCCTAAGCAGAGTTGAACTAGATATTGCCCGTGTGTGTAGGAAGCACAGTTCTTTTGTTCAGAGCAAGCTCAATTTTCCGACCCCATAGGAAACACAATAGAGGAGAAAAGTGCTCTTTTCTCAAAAGCCCAGTGTGTTTCTTGAAAGGCGAGCTAGTGTTTGTTTCCCAGTCAGAAATGGAGTTGAATCCCATGCAGTTTCTGGTCCTATGACCAAGAGTTTTTTTCGGGTAAGAAGAGTCACTATTGAGCTCCCATTGCCATACACAGTGCAAATAGCACTCGCGTCTGTTCCCAGCAAGTACAGTGTATTGGACAGAAGAGGAGCTACTGTTCTTGTCAGTTTCCGAAGCAGAATTGAACTAGATATGGCCCGTGTGTGTAGGAAGCACAGTTCTTTTGTTCTGAGCAAGCTCACTGTTCTGGCCCTATAGAAATCACAGTAGAGTAGATGAGTGCTCTTTTCTCAAAAGCAGAGTTTGTTTCTTGTAAGGCGAGCTAGCGTTTGTTGCCCAGATCTAAATAGAGTTGAATCACATGCAGTTTTAGGTCCTACGAGCAAGAGTTGTTTTCAGGTAAGGAAAGTCACTATTGCGCTCCCATTGCCATACACAGAGCAAATAGCACTCGCGTCTGTTCCCAGCAAGTACAGTGTATTGGACTGGAGAGGAGCTACTGTTCTTGTCAGTTTCCTAAACAGAGTTGAACTAGATATGGCCCGTGTGTGTAGGAAGCACAGTTCTTTTGTTCTGAGCAAGCTCACTGTTCGGACCCCATAAGAAACACAGTAGAGTTGAAGAGTGCTCTTTTCTCAAAAGTGGAGTGTGTTTCTTGTATGGCGAGCTAGCGTTTGTTTCCCAGTCCTAAATGGAGTTGAATCACATGCAGTTTCTGCTCCTAGGAGCAAGAGTTGTTTTCTGGTAAGAAGAGTCACTATTGCGCTCCCATTGTCATACACAGTGCAAATAGTACTGGTGTCTGTTCCCAGCATGTACAGTGTATTGGACTGAAGAGTGTCTACTGTTCTTGTCAGTTTCCGAAGCAGAATTGAACTAGATATGGCCCGTGTGTGTAGGAAACACAGTTCTTTTGTTCTGAGCAAGCTCACTGTTCGGACCGCATAGGAAACACAGTAGAGTAGAAGAGTGACCTTTTCTCAAAAGCAGAGTATGTTTCTTGTAAGGTGATCTAGCGTTTTTTTCCCAGTCCTAAATGGAGTTAAATCACATGCAGTTTCTGGTCCTATGAGCAAGAGTTGTTTTCTGTTAAGAAGAGTCACTATTGCGCTCCCATTGCAATACACACTGCAAATAGCACTCGCGTCTGTTCCCAGCAAGTACAGTGTATTGAACTGAAGAGGAGCTACTGTTCTTGTCAGTTTCCTAAGCAGAGTTGAACTAGATATGCCCCGTGTGTGTAGGAAGCACAGTTCTTTTGTTCAGAGCAAGCTCACTCTTCGGACCCTATAGGAAACACAATAGAGGAGAAGAGTGCTCTTTTCTCAAAAGCAGAGTGTGTTTCTTGTAAGGCGAGCTCGTGTTTGTTTCCCAGTCAGAAATGGAGTTTAATCAGATGCAGTGTCTGGTCCTATGACTAAGAGTTTTTTTCTGGTAAGAAGAGTCACTATTGAGCTCCCATTGCCATACACAGTTCAAATAGCTCTCGCGTCTGTTCCCAGCAAGTACAGTGTATTGAACTGAATCGGAGTTACTGTTCTTGTCAGTTTCCTAAGCAGAGTTGAACTAGATATGGCCCTTGTGTGTAGGATGCACAGTTTTTTTGTTCTGAGCAAGCTCCCTGTTCTACCCTATAGAAAACACAGTAGAGTAGACGAGTGCACTTTTCTCAAAAGCAGAGTATGTTTCTTATAAGGTGAGCTAGCGTTTGTTCCCCAGTCCTAAATGGAATTGAATCACATGCAGTTTCTTTTCCTACGGGCAAGAGTAGTTTTCTGGTAAGAAGAGTCACTATTGTGCTCCCGTTGCCATACACAGTGCAAATAGCACTCGCGTCTTTTCGCAGCAAGTACAGTGTATTGGACTGAAGAGGAGCTACTGTTCTTGTCAGTTTCCTAAGAAGAGTTGAACTAGATATGGCCCATGTGTGTAGGAAGCACAGTTCTTTTGTTCTGAGCAAGCTCACTGTTCTGGCCCTATAGGAATCACAGTAGAGTAGAAGAGTGCTCTTTTCTCAAAAGCAGAGTTTGTTTCTTGTAAGGCGAGCTAGCGTTTGTTTTCCAGTCCTAAATAGAGTTGAATCACATGCAGTTTTAGGTCCAACGATCAAGAGTTGTTCTCTGGTAAGGAAAGTCACTATTGCGCTCCCATTGCCATTCACAGTGCAAATAGCACTCGCGTCTGTTCCTAGCAAGTACAGTGTATTGGACTGTAAAGGAGCTACTGTTCTTGTCAGTTTCCTAAACAGAGTTGAACTAGATATGGCCCGTGTGTGTAGGAAACACAGTTCTTTTGTTCTGAGCAAGCTCAGTGTTTGGACCCCATAGGAAACACAGTAGAGTAGAAGAGTGACCTTTTAACAAAAGCAGAGTGTGTTTCTTGTAAGGCAAGCTAGCGTTTGTTTCCCAGTCCTAAACGAAGTTGAATCACATGCAGTTTCTGGTCCTATGAGCAAGAGTTGTTTTCTGGTAAGAAGAGTCACTATTGAGCTCCCATTGCCATACACAGTGCAAATAGCACTCGCGTCTGTTCCCAGCAAGTACAGTGTATTGAACTGAAGAGGAGCTACTGTTCTTGTCAGTTTCCTAAGCAGAGTTGAACTAGATATGTCCCGTGTGTGTAGGAAGCACAGTTCTTTTGTTCAGAGCAAGCTCACTTTTCGGACCCCATAGTAAACACAGTAGAGGAGAAGAGTGTTCTTTTCTCATAAGCACAGTGTGTTTCTTGAAAGGCGAGCTAGTGTTTGTTTCCCAGTCAGAAAGGGAGTTGAACCTTATGCAGTTTCTGGTCCTATGACCAAGAGTTTTTTTCGGGTAAGAAGAGTCACTATTGAGCTCCCATTGCCATACACATTGCAAAAAGCACTCGCGTCTGTTCCCAGCAATTACAGTGTATTGGACTGAATAGGAGCTACTGTTCTTGTCAGTTTCCTAAGCAGAGTTGAACTGGATATGGTCCGTGTGTGTAGGAAGCACAGTTCTTTTGTTCTGAGCAAGCACACTGTTCTGGCCCTATAGGAAACACAGTAGAGTAGAAGAGTGCTCTTTTCTCAAAAGCAGAGTGTGTTTCTTATAAGGCGAGCTAGCATTTGTTTCCCAGTCCTAAATGGAGTTGAATCACATGCAGTTTCTGGTCCTACGAGAAAGAGTTGTTTTCTGGTAAGAAGAGTCACTATTCCGCTGCCATTGCCATACACAGGACAAAAGTACTGTTGTCTATTTCCAGCAAGTACACTGTATTGGACTGAAGAGGATCTACTGTTCTTGTCAGGTTCCTAAGCAGAATTGAACTAATATGGCCGTGTGTGTAGGAAGCAGGTTTTTTTTTTTTTTTTCTGAACAAGTTCACTGTTCGGACCACATAGGAAACACAGTAGAGTAGAAGAGTGCTCTTTTCTCAAAAGAAGAGTGTGTTTCTTGTAAGGCGAGCTAGCATTTGTTTCCCAGTCCTAAATGGAGTTGAATCACATGCAGTTTCTGGTCCTACGAGCAAGAATTGTTTTCTAGTAAGAAGAGTCACTATTGTGCTCCCATTGTCATACACAGGGCAAATAGCACGGTCATCTGTTCCCAGCATGTACAGTGTATTGGACTGAAGAGGATCTACTGTTCTTGTCAGGTTCCTAAGCAGAATTGAACTAGATATGGCCATGTGTGTAGGAAGCACAGTTCTTTTTTCTTAGCAAGCTCACTGTTCTTTCCCTATAGGAAACACAGTAGAGTAGAAGAGTGCTCTTTTTTCAAAAGCAGAGTGTGTTTCTTGTAAGGCGAGCTATCGTTTGTTTCCCAGTCCTAAATGGAGTTGAATCACATGGAGTTTCTGGTCCTATGAGCAAGAGTTGTTTTCTGGTAAGGAAAGTAACTATTGAGCTCCCATTGCCATACACAGTGCAAATAGCACTTGCAACTGTTCCCAGCAAGTACAGTGTATCGGATTGAAGAGGATCTACTGTTCTTGTCAGTTTCCTAAGCAGAGTGGAACTAGATGTGGCCCGTATGTGTAGGAAGCACAGTTCTTATGTTATGAGCAAGCTCACTCTCAGGCCCTATAGGAAACACAGTAGAGTAGAAGAGTGCTCTTTTCTCTAAAGCAGAGTGTGTTTCTTGTAAGGGGAGCTCGCGTTTGTTTCCCATTCCTAATTGGAGTTGTGTCACATGCAGTTTTTGGTCGTACAAGCAAGAGTTGTTTTATGGTAAGAATAGTCACTATTGCACTGCCATTGCCATACACAGGACAAATAGCACTGGCGTATGTTCCCAGAAAGTACAGTGTATTGGACTGAAGAGGATCTACTGTTCTTGTCAGGTTCCTAAGCAGAATTGAAATAGATATGGCCGTGTGTGTAGGAAGCACAGTTCTTTTGTTCTGAGAAATCTCACTGTTCTTTCCCTATAGGAAACACAGTAGAGTAGAAGAGGGTTCTTTTCTCAAAAGCAGAGTGTGTTTCTTGTAAGGCGAGCTAGCGTTTGTTTTCCAGTCCTAAATGGAGTTGAATCACATGCAGTTTCTGGTCCTATGAGCAAGAGTTTTTTTCTGGTAAGGAAAGTCACTATTGTGCTCCCATTGCCATACACAGTGCAAATAGCACTTGCGTCTGTTCCCAGCAAGTACAGTGTATCGGCCTGAAGAGGAGCTACTGTTCTTGTCAGTTTCCTAAGCAGAGTGGAACTAGCTATGGCCGTGTGTGTAGGAAGCACAGTTCTTATGTTATGAGCAAGCTCACTGTTTAGGCCCTATAGGAAACACAGTAGAGTAGATAAGTGCTCTTTTCTCAAAAGCACAGTTTGTTTCTTGAAAGATGAGGTAGTGTTTGTTTTCCAGTCAGAAATGGAGTTGAATCCCATGCAGTTTCTGGTCCTATGACCAAGAGTTTTTTTCGGGTAAGAAGAGTCACTATTGCACTCCCATTGCCATACACAGTGCAAGTAGCACTCGCGTCTGTTCCCAGCAATTACAGTGTATTGGACTGAAGAGAAGCTACTGTTCTTGTCAGTTTCCTAAGCAGAGTTGAACTAGATATGGCCCGTGTGTGTAGGAAGCACAGTTCTTTTGTTCTGAGCAAGGTCACTGTTCGGACCCCTTAGGAAAAACAGTAGAGAAGAAGAGTGCTCTTTTCTCAAAAGCAGAGTGTGTTTCTTGTAAGGCGAGCTAGCGTTTGTTTCCCAGACCTAAATGGAGTTGAATCACATGCAGTTTCTGGTCCTACGAGCAAGAGTTGTTTTCTGGTAAGAAGAGTCACTATTGAGCTCCCATTGCCATACACAGTGCAAATAGCACTCGCGTCTTTTCCCAGCAAGTACAGTGTACTGAACTGAAGAGGAGCTACTGTTCTGGTCAATTTCCTAAGCAGAGTTGAACTAGATATTGCCCGTGTGTGTAGGAAGCACAGTTCTTTTGTTCAGAGCAAGCTCAATTTTCGGACACCATAGGAAACACAGTAGAGGAGAAGAGTGCTCTTTTCTCAAAAGCCCAGTGTGTTTCTTGAAAGGCGAGCTAGTGTTTGTTTCCCAGTCAGAAATGGAGTTGAATCCCATGCAGTTTCTGGTCCTATGACCAAGAGTTTTTTTCGGGTAAGAAGAGTCACTATTGTGCTCCCATTGCCATACACATTGCAAAAAGCACTCGGGTCTGTTCCCAGCAATTACAGTGTATTGGACTGAATAGGAGCTATTGTTCTTGTCAGTTTCCTAAGCAGAGTTGAACTAGATATGGCCCGTGTGTGTAGGAAGCACAGTTCTTTTGTTCTGAGCAAGCTCACTGTTCTGGCCCTATAGGAAACACAGTAGAGTAGAAGAGTGCTCTTTTGTCAAAAGCAGAGTGTGTTTCGTATAAGGCGAGCTAGCATATGTTTCCCAGTCCTAAATGGAGTTGAATCACATGCAGTTTCTGGTCTTAGAGCAAAAGTTGTTTTCTGGTAAAGAAAGTCACTATTGTGCTCCCATTGCCATTCACAGTGCAAATAGCACTCGCGTCTGTTCCCAGCAAGTACAGTGTATTGGACTGAATAGGAGCTACTGTTCTTGTCAGTTTCCTAAGCAGATTTTAACTAGATATGGCCCGTGTGTGTAGGAAGCACAGTTCTTTTGTTCTGAGCAAGCTCACTGTTCTGGCCCTATAGAAATCACAGTAGAGTAGATAAGTGCTCTTTTCTCAAAAGCAGAATTTGTTTCTTGTAAGGCGAGCTAGCGTTTGGTTCCCAGTCCTAAATAGAGTTGAATCACATGCAGTTTTAGGTCCTACGAGCAAGAGTTGTTTTCTGGTAAGGAAAGTCACTATTGCGCTCCCATTGCCATACACAGTGCAAATAGCACTCGCGTCTGTTCCCAGCAAGTACAGTGTATTAGACTGGAGAGGAGCTACTGTTCTTGTCAGTTTCCTAAACAGAGTTGAACTAGATATGGCCCGTGTGTGTAGGAAGCACAGTTCTTTTGTTCTGAGCAAGCTCACTGTTCGGACCCCATAAGAAACACAGTAGAGTTGAAGAGTGCTCTTTTCTCAAAAGCGGAGTGTGTTTCTTGTAAGGCGAGCTAGCGTTTGTTTCCCAGTCCTAAATGGAGTTGAATCACATGCAGTTTCTGCTCCTAGGAGCAAGAGTTGTTTTCTGGTAAGAAGAGTCACTATTGCGCTCCCATTGTCATACACAGGGCAAATAGTACTGGCATCTGTTCCCAGCATGTACAGTGTATTGGACTGAAGAGTGTCTACTGTTCTTGTCAGTTTCCGAAGCAGAATTGAACTAGATATGGCCCGTGTGTGTAGGAAACACAGTTCTTTTGTTCTGAGCAAGCTCACTGTTCGGACCGCATAGGAAACACAGTAGAGTAGAAGAGTGACCTTTTCTCAAAAGCAGAGTATGTTTCTTGTAAGGCGAGCTAGCGTTTGTTTCCCAGTCCTAAATGGAGTTGAATCACATGCAGTTTCTGGTCCTATGAGCAAGAGTTGTTTTCTGTTAAGAAGAGTCACTATTGCGCTCCCATTGCAATACACACTGCAAATAGCACTCGCGTCTGTTCCCAGCAAGTACAGTGTATTGAACTGAAGAGGAGCTACTGTTCTTGTCAGTTTCCTAAGCAGAGTTGAACTAGATATGCCCCGTGTGTGTAGGAAGCACAGTTCTTTTGTTCAGAGCAAGCTCACTGTTCGGACCTCATAGGAAACACAGTAGAGTAGAGGAGTGTTCTTTTCTCAAAAGCAGAGTGTGTTTCTTGTAAGGCGAGCGAGCGTTTGTTTCCCAGTCCTAAATGGAGTTGAATCACATGCATTTTCTGGTCCTACGAACAAGAGTTGGTTTCTGGTAGGAAGAGTCACTATTGTGCCTTCATTGCCATACACAGTGCAAATAGCTCTCGTGTATGTTCCCAGCAAGTACAGTGTATTGGACTGAAGAGGAGCTACTGTTCTTGTCGGTTTCCTAAGCAGAGTTGAACTAGATATGCCCCGTGTGTGTAGGAAGCACAGTTCTTTTGTTCTGATCAAGCTCACTGTTCGGACCCCATAGGAAACATAGTAGAGTAGAAGAGTGCTCTTTTCTCAAAATCAGAGTGTGTTTCTTATAAATCGAGCTAGCATTTTTTTCCCAGTCCTAAATGGAGTTGAATCCCATACAGTTTCTGGTCCTACGAGCAAGAGTTGTTTTCTGGTAAGAAGAGTCACTATTGCGCTCCCATTGTCATATACAGGGCAAATAGCACTGGCGTCTGTTCCCATCATGTTCAGTGTATTGGACTGAAGAGGATCTACTGTTTTTGTCAGTTTCCTAAGCAGAGTTGAACTAGATATGAGCCGTGTGTGTAGGAAGCACAGTTCATTTTTTCTTAGCAAGCTCACTGTTCTGGCACTATAGGAAACACAGTAGAGTAGAAGAGTGCTCTTTTCTCAAAAGCTGAGTGTGTTTCTTATAAGGCGAGCTAGCATTTGTTTCCCAGTCCTAAATGGAGTTGAGTCACATGCAGTTTTTGGTCCTACGAGCAAGAGTTGTTTCTGGTAAGGAAAAACACTATTGCGCTCCCATTGCCATACACAGTGCAAATAGCACTCGCATCTGTTCCCAGCAAGTACAGTGTATTGGACTGAAGAGGAGCTACTGTTCTTGTCAGTTTCATAGGCAGAGTTGAACTAGATATGGCCCGTGTGTGTAGGAAGCACAGTTCTTTTGTTCTGAGCAAGCTCACTGTTCGAACCCCATAGGAAACACAGTAGAGTATAAGACTCCTCTTTTATCAAAAGCAGAGTGGGTTTCTTGTAAGGAGAGCTAGCGTTTGTTTCCCAGTCCTAAATGGAGTTGAATCCCATGCAGTTTCTGGTCCTATGAGCAAGAGTTGTTTTCTGGTAAGAAGAGTCACTATTGTGCTCCCATTGATATACACAGTGCAAAGAGCACTCGCTTCTGTTCCCAGGATGTACAGTGTATTGGACTGAAGAGGAGCTACTGTTCTTGTCAGTTTTCTAAGCAGAGTTGAACTAGATATGGCCCGTTCGTGTATGAAGCACAGTTCTTTTGATCTGAGCAAGCACACTGTTCGGACCCCATAAGAAACACAGTAGAGTAGAGGAGTGTTCTTTTCTCAAAAGCAGAGTGTGTTTCTTGTAAGGCGAGCTAGCGTTTGTTTCCCAGTCCTAAATGGATTTGATTAACATGCATTTTCTGGTCCTACGAGCAAGAGTTGTTTTCTGGTAAGAAGAGTCACTATTGCGCTGCCATTGTCATATCAGTGCAAATAGCACTCACGTCTGTTCCCAGCAAGTACAGTGTATTGGACTGAAGAGGAGCTACTGTTCTTGTCAGTTTCCTAAGCAGAGTTGACCTAGATATGGCCCCTGTGTGTAGGAAGCACAGTTCTTTTGTTCTGACTAAGCTCACTGTTTGTACCACACAGGAAACACAGTAGAGTAGAAGGCTGCTCTTTTCTCAAAAGCAGAGTGCGTTTCTTGTAAGGCATGCTAGCACTTGTTTCCCAGTCCTAAATGGAGTTGAATCACATGCGTTTTCTGGTCCTACGAACAAGAGTTGTTTTCTGGTAAGAAGAGTCACTATTGCGCTCTCATTGCCATACACAGTGCAAATAGCACTCGTGTCTGTTCCCAGCAAGTACAGTGTATTGGACTGAAGAGGAGCTACTGTTCTTGTCGGTTTCCTAAGCAGAGTTGAACTAGATATGGCCCGTGTGTGTAGGAAGCACAGTTCTTTTTTTCTGAACAAGCTCACTGTTGGGAACTCTTAGGAAAAACAGTAGAATAGAAGAGTGCTCTTTTCTCAAAAGCAGAGTGTGTTTCTTGTAAGGCCAGATAGCGTTTTTTTCCCAGTCCTAAATGGAGTTGATTCCCATACAGTTTCAGGTCCAACAAGCAAGAGTTGTTTTCTGGTAAGAAGATTCACTATTGCGCTCCCATTGTCATGCACAGGGCAAATAGCACTGGCGTCTGTTCCCAGCATGTACAGTGTATTGGACTGAAGAGTAGCTACTGTTCTTGTCAGTTTCCTAAGCAGAATTGAACTAGATATGGCCCGTGTTTGTAGGAAGCACAGATCTTTTGTTCTGAGCAATCTCACTCTTCTGGCCCTATAGGAAACACAGTAGAGTAGAAGAGTGCTCTTTTCCAAAAGCAGAGTGTGTTTATTGTAAGTTGTGCTAGCCTTTGTTTCCCAGTCCTAAATGGAGTTGAATCCCATGCAGTTTCTGGTCCTACGAGCAAGAGTTGTTATTTGGTAAGGAAAGTCACTATTGTGCTCCCATTGCCATAAACAGTGCAAATAGCACTCGCGTCTGTTCCCAGAAAGTACAATGTATTGGACTGAGGAGGAGCTACTGTTCTTGTCAGTTTCCTAAGCAGAGCTGAGCGAGATATGGCCCGTGTGTGTAGGAAGCACAGTTCTTTTGTTCTGAGCAAGCTCACTGTTCGAACCCCATAGGAAACACAGTAGAGTATAAGACTCCTCTTTTATCAAAAGCAGAGTGGGTTTCTTGTAAGGAGAGCTAGCGTTTGTTTCCCAGTCCTAAATGGAGTTGAATCCCATGCAGTTTCTGGTCCTATGAGCAAGAGTTGTTTTCTGGTAAGAAGAGTCACTATTGTGCTCCCATTGATATACACAGTGCAAAGAGCACTCGCTTCTGTTCCCAGGATGTACAGTGTATTGGACTGAAGAGGAGCTACTGTTCTTGTCAGTTTTCTAAGCAGAGTTGAACTAGATATGGCCCGTTCGTGTATGAAGCACAGTTCTTTTGATCTGAGCAAGCACACTGTTCGGACCCCATAAGAAACACAGTAGAGTAGAGGAGTGTTCTTTTCTCAAAAGCAGAGTGTGTTTCTTGTAAGGCGAGCTAGCGTTTGTTTCCCAGTCCTAAATGGATTTGATTCACATGCATTTTCTGGTCCTACGAGCAAGAGTTGTTTTCTGGTAAGAAGAGTCACTACTGCGCTGCCATTGTCATATCAGTGCAAATAGCACTCACGTCTGTTCCCAGCAAGTACAGTGTATTGGACTGAAGAGGAGCTACTGTTCTTGTCAGTTTCCTAAGCAGAGTTGACCTAGATATGGCCCCTGTGTGTAGGAAGCACAGTTCTTTTGTTCTGAGCAAGCTCACTGTTTGTACCACACAGGAAACACAGTAGAGTAGAAGGCTGCTCTTTTCTCAAAAGCAGAGTGCGTTTCTTGTAAGGCATGGTAGCACTTGTTTCCCAGTCCTAAATGGAGTTGAATCACATGCGTTTTCTGGTCCTACGAGCAAGAGTTGTTTTCTGGTAAGAAGAGTCACTATTGCGCTCTCATTGCCATACACAGTGCAAATAGCACTCGTGTCTGTTCCCAGCAAGTACAGTGTATTGGACTGAAGAGGAGTTACTGTTCTTGTCGGTTTCCTAAGCAGAGTTGAACTAGATATGGCCCGTGTGTGTAGGAAGCACAGTTCTTTTGTTCTGATCAAGCTCACTGTTCGGACCCCATATTAAACACAGCAGAGTAGAAGAGTGCTCTTTTCTCAAAATCAGAGTGTGTTTCTTATAAATCGAGCTAGCATTTTTTTCCCAGTCCTAAATGTAGTTGAATCCCATAAAGTTTCTGGTCCTACGAGCAAGAATTTTTTTCTGGTAAGAAGAGTCACTATTGCGCTCCCATTGTCATACACTGGGCAAATAGCACTGGCGTCTGTTCCCAGCATGTACAGTGTATTGGACTGAAGAGTAGCTACTGTTCTTGTCAGTTTCCTAAGCAGAATTGAACTAGATATGGCCCGTGAGTGTAGGAAGCACAGTTCTTTTGTTCTGAGCAACCTCACTGTTCTGGCCCTATAGGAGACACAGTAGAGTAGAAGAGTGCTCTTTTCTCAAAAGCAGAGTGTGTTTATTGTAAGGTGAGCTAGCGTTTGTTTCCCAGTCCTAAATGGAGTTGAATCACATGCAGTTTCTGGTCCTACGAGCAAGAGTTGTTATTTGGTAAGGAAAGTCACTATTGTGCTCCCATTGCCATATACAGTGCAAATAGCACTCGAGTCTGTTCCCAGCAAGTACAATGTATTGGACTGAAGAGGAGCTACTGTTCCTGTCAGTTTCCTAAGCAGAGTTGAACTAGATATGGCCCGTGTGTGTAGGAAGCACAGTTCTTTTGTTCTGAGCAAGCTCACTGTTCGGACCCCATAGGAAACACAGTAGAGTAGAAGACTCGTATTTATCAAAAGCAGAGTGTGTTTCTTGTAAGGCGAGCTCGTGTTTGTTTCCCAGTCCTAAATGGAGTTGATTCACATGCATTTTCTGGTCCTACAAGCAAGAGTTGTTTTCTGGTAAGAAGAGTCACTATTGCGCTGCCATTGTCATACACAGTGCAAATAGCACTCGCGTCTGTTCCCAGCAAGTACAGTGTATTGGACTGAAGAGGAGCTACTGTTCTTGTCAGTTTCCTAAGCAGAGTTGACCTAGTATTGGCCCCTGTGTGTAGGAAGCACAGTTCTTTTGTTCTGAGCAAGCTCACTGTTCGTACCGCACAGGAAACACTGTAGAGTAGAAGGCTGCTCTTTTCTCAAAAGCAGAGTGTGTTTCTTGTAAGGCGAGCTAGCATTTGTTTCCCACTCCTAAATGGAGTTGAATCACATGCATTTTCTGGTCCTACGAGCAAGAGTTGGTTTCTGGTAAGAAGAGACACTATTGCCCTCCCATTGTCATACACAGGACAAATAGCACTGGCGTCTGTTCCCCGCATGTTCAGTGTATTGGACTGAAGAGGATCTACTGTTCTTGTCAGTTTCCTAAGCAGAGTTGAACTAGATATGAGCCGTGTGTGTAGGAAGCACAGTTCTTTTTTTCTTAGCAAGCTCACTGTTCTGGCACTGTAGGAAACCCAGTAGAGCAGAAGAGTGCTCGTTTCTCAAAAGCAGAGTGTGTTTCTTGTAATGCGAGCTAGGGTTTGTTTCCCAGTCAGAAATGGAGTTGAGTCACATGCAGTTTTTGGTCCCACTAGCAAGAGTTTTTTTCAGGTAAGAAGAGTCACTATTGCGCTCTCATTGCCATACACAGTGCAAATAGCACTCGTGTCTGTTCCCAGCAAGTACAGTGTATTGGACTGAAGAAGAGCTACTGTTCTTGTGGGTTTCCTAAGCAGAGTTGAACTAGATATGGCCCGTGTGTGTAGGAAGCACAGTTCTTTTGTTCTGAACAAGCTTACTGTTCGGAACCCATAGGAAAAACAGTAGAGTAGAAGAGTGCTCTTTTCTCAAAAGCAGAGTGTGTTTCTTGTAAGGCCAGATAGTGTTTTTTTCCCAGTCCTAAATGGAGTTGAATCCCATACAGTTTCTGGTCCTACGAGCAAGAGTTGTTTTCTTATAAGAAGATTCACTATTGCGCTCCCATTTTCATACACAGGGCAAATAGCATTGGCGTATGTTCCTAGCATGTACAGTGTATTGGACTGAAGAGGAGTTACTGTTCTTGTCAGTTTCCTAAGCTGAATTGAACTAGATATGGCCCGTGTGTGTAGGAAGCACAGTTCTTTTGTTCTGAGCAACCTCACTATTCTGGCCCTATAGGAAACACAGTAGAGTAGAAGAGTGCTCTTTTCTCAAAAGCAGAGTGTGTTTATTGTAAGGTGAGCTAGTGTTTGTTTCCCAGTCCTAAATGGAGTTGAATCACATGCAGTTTTTGGTCCTACGAGCACGAGTTGTTTTCTGGTAAGGAAAGTCACTATTGCGCTCCCAATGCCATACACATTGCAAAGAGGACTTGCGTCTGTTCCCAGCAAGTACAGTGTATTGGACTGAAGAGGAGCTACTGTTCTTTCAGTTTCCTTAGCAGAGTTGAACTAGATATGGCCCGTGTGTGTAGGAAGCACAGTTCTTTTGTTCTGAGCAAGCTTACTCTTCGGACCGCATAGGAAACACAGTAGAGTAGAAGAGTGCTCTTTTCTCAAAAGCAGAGTGTGTTTATTGTAAGGTGAGCTAGCGTTTGTTTCCCAGTCCTAAATGGAGTTGAATCACATGCAGTTTCTGGTCCTACGAGCAAGAGTTGTTATTTGGTAAGGAAAGTCACTATTGTGCTCCCATTGCCATAAACAGTGCAAATAGCACTCCAGTCTGTTCCCAGCAAGTACAGTGTATTGGACTGAAGAGGAGATACTGTTCTTGTCAGTTTCCTAAACAGAGTTGAATTAGATATGGCCCGTGTGTGTAGGAAGCACAGTTCTTTTGTTCTGAGCAAGCTCACTGTTTGTTCCCCATAGGAAAAACAGTAGAGTTGAAGAGTGCCCTTTTCTCAAAAGCAGAGTGTGTTTCTTCTAAGGCGACCTAACATTTGATTCCCAGTCCTAAATGGAGTTGAATCACATGCATTTTCTGGTCCTACTAGCAAGAGTTGGTTTCTGGTAAGAAGAGTCACTATTGCACTCTCATTGCCATACACAGTGCAAATAGCAATCGTGTCTGTTCCCAGCAAGTACAGTGTATTGGACTGAAGAGGAGCTACTTTTCTTGTCGGTTTCCTAAGCAGAGTTGAACTAGATATGGCCCGTGTGTAGGAAGCACAGTTCTTTTTTTCTGAACAAGCTCACTGTTCGGAACTCTTAGGAAAAACAGTAGAATAGAAGAGTGCTCTTTTCTCAAAAGCAGAGTGTGTTTCTTGTAAGGCCAGATAGCGTTTTTTTCCCAGTCCTTAATGGAGTTGAATCCCATACAGTTTCAGGTCCAACAAGCAAGAGTTGTTTTCTGGTAAGAAGTTTCACTATTGCGCTCCCATTGTCAAACACAGGGCAAATAGCACTGGCGTCTGTTCTCAGCATGTACAGTGTATTGGACTGAAGAGTAGCTACTGTTCTTGTCAGTTTCCTAAGCAGAATTGAAATAGATATGGCCCGTGTGTGTAGGAATCACAGTTCTTTTGTTCTGAGCAACCTCACTGTTCTGGCCCTATAGGAGACACAGTAGAGTAGAAGAGTGCTCTTTTCTCAAAAGCAGAGTGTGTTTATTGTAAGGTGAGCTAGCGTTTGTTTCCCAGTCCTAAATGGAGTTGAATCACATGCAGTTTCTGGTCCTACGAGCAAAAGTTGTTATTTGGTAAGGAAAGTCACTATTGTGCTCCAATTGCCATAAACAGTGCAAATAGCACTCGCGTCTGTTCCCAGCAAGTACAACGTATTGGACTGAAGAGGAGCTACTGTTCTTGTCAGTTTCCTAAGCAGAGTTGAACTAGATATGGCCCATGTGTGTAGGAAGCACAGTTCTTTTGTTTTGAGCAAGCTCACTGTTCGGTCCCCATAGGAAACACAGTAGAGTTGAAGAGTGCCCTTTTCTCAAATCAGAGTGTGTTTCTTGTAAGGCGACCTAGCGTTTGATTCCCAGTCCTAAATGGAGTTGAATCTCATGCAGTTTCTGGTCCTACGAGCAAGAGTTGTTTTTTGGTAAGAAGAGTCACTATTGCCCTCCCATGATCATGAACAGGGCAAATAGCACTGGCGTCTGTTCCCAGCATGTTCAGTGTATTGGACTGAAGAGGATCTACTCTTCTTGTCAGTTTCCTAAGCAGAGTTGAACTAGATATGAGCCGTGTGTGTAGGAAGCACAGTTCTTTTTTTCTTAGCTAGCTCACTGTTCTGGCACTATAGGAAACACAGTAGAGTAGAAGAGTGCTCTTTTCTCAAAAGCAGAGTGTGTTTCTTGTAATGCGAGCTAGCATTTGTTTCCCAGTCCTAAATGAAGTTGAGTCACATGCAGTTTTTGGTCCTACGAGCAAGAGTTGATTTCTGGTAAGGAAAATCACTATTGCGTTTACATTGCCATACACAGTACAAATAACACTCGCGTCTGTTCCCAGCAAGTACAGTGTATTGGACTGAAGAGGAGCTACTGTTCTTGTCAGTTTTCGAAGCAGATTTGAACTAGATATGGCCCGTGTGTGTAGGAAGCACAGTTCTTTTGATCTGAGCAAGCACACTGTTCGGACACCATAGGAAACACAGTAGAGTAGAAGAGTGCTCTTTTCTCAAAAGCAGAGTGTGTTTCTTGTAAGGCGAGCTAGCGTTTGTTTCCCAGTCCTAAATGGAGTTGATTCACATGCATTTTCTGGTCCTACGAGCAAGAGTTGTTTTCTGGTAAGAAGAGTCACTATTGTGCTGCCATTGTCATACACAGTGCAAATAGCACTCACGTCTGTTCCCAGCAAGTACAGTGTATTGGACTGAAGAGGAGCTACTGTTCTTGTCAGGTTCCTAAGCAGAGTTGACCTAGTATTGGCCCCTGTGTGTAGGAAGCACAGTTCTTTTGTTCTGAGCAAGCTTACTGTTTGGACCGCATAGGAAACACAGTAGAGTAGAAGAGTGCTCTTTTCTCAAAAGCAGAGTGTGTTTATTGTATGGTGAGCTAGCGTTTGTTTCCCAGTTCTAAATGGCGTTGAATCACATGCAGTTTCTGGTCCTACGAGCAAGAGTTGTTATCTGGTAAGGAATGTCACTTTTGTGCTCCCATTGCCATAAACAGTGCAAATGGCACTCCCGTCTGTTCCCAGCAAGTACAGTGTATTGGACTGAAGAGGAGCTACTGTTCTTGTCAGTTTCCTAAGCAGAGTTGAACTAGATATGGCCCGTGTGTGTAGGAAGCACAGTTCTTTTGATCTGAGCAAGCACACTGTTCGGACCCCATAAGAAACAAAGTAGAGTAGAGGAGTGCTCTTTTCTGAAAAGCAGAGTGTGTTTCTTGTACTGCGAGCTAGCGTTTGTTTCCCAGTCCTAAATGGAGTTGATTCACATGCATTTTCTGGTCCTACGAGCAAGAGTTGTTTTCTGGTAAGAAGAGTCACTATTGCGCTGCCATTGTCATACACAGTACAAAGAGCACTCGCGTCTGTTCCCAGCAAGTACAGTGTATTGGACTGAAGAGGAGCTACTGTTCTTGTCAGTTTCCTAAGCAGAGTTGACCTAGTATTGGCTCCTGTGTGTAGGAAGCACAGTTCTTTTGTTCTGAGCAAGCTCACTGTTCGTACCGCACAGGAAACACAGTAGAGTAGAAGGCTGCTCTTTTCTCAAAAGCAGAGTGTGTTTATTGTAAGGTGAGCTAATGTTTGTTTCCCAGTCCTAAATGGAGTTGAATCACATGCAGTTTCTGGTCCTACGAGCAAAAGTGGTTATTTGGTAAGGAAAGTCACTATTGTGCTCCCATTGCCATAAACAGTGCAAATAGCACTCGCGTCTGTTCCCAGCAAGTACAACGTATTGGACTGAAGAGGAGCTACTGTTCTTGTCAGTTTCCTAAGCAGAGTTGAACTAGATATGGCCCGTGTGTGTAGGAAGCACAGTTCTTTTGTTTTGAGCAAGCTCACTGTTCGGTCCCCATGGGAAACACAGTAGAGTTGAAGAGTGCCCTTTTCTCAAATCAGAGTGTGTTTCTTGTAAGGCGAGCTATCGTTTGTTTCCCAGTCCTAAATGGAGTTGCATCACATGCATTTTCTGGTCCTATGAGCAAGAGTTGTTTTCTGGTAAGAAGAGACACTATTGCCCTCCCATTGTCATACACAGGTCAAATAGCACTGGCGTCTGTTCCCTGCATGTTCAGTGTATTGGACTGAAGAGGATCTACTGTTCTTGTCAGTTTCCTAAGCAGAGTTGAACTAGATATGAGCCGTGTGTGTAGGAAGCACAGTTCTTTTTTTCTTAGCAAGCTCACTGTTCTGGCACTGTAGGAAACCCAGTAGAGCAGAAGAGTGCTCGTTTCTCAAAAGCAGAGTGTGTTTCTTGTAATGCGAGCTAGCGTTTGTTTCCCAGTCAGAAATGGAGTTGAGTCACATGCAGTTTTTGGTCCCACGAGCAAGAGTTGTTTTCTGGTAAGAAGAGTCACTATTGCGCTCTCATTGCCATACACAGTGCAAATAG
>NW_026737558.1:0-37299 GCF_949786415.1 Peromyscus eremicus | reverse complement strand
AATAGTGACTCTTCCCACCAGAAAACAACTCTCCTGTAGGACCAGTAACTGCATGTGATTCAACTCCATTTAGGACTGGGAAACAAACCATAGCTCGCCTTAGAAGAAACACACTCTGCTTTTGAGAAAAGAGCATTCTTCTACTCTACTGTGTTTCCTAAAGGGCCAGAACAGTTAGCTTGCTCAGAACAAAAGACCTGTGCTTCCTACACACACGGCCATATCTAGTTCAACTCTGCTTAGGAAACTGACAAGAACAGTAGATCCTCTTCATACACTTTACGTGCTGGGAACATACGCCCGTGTATTTGCCCTGTGTATGACAATGGGAGCACAATAGTGACTCTTCTTACCATAAAACAACTCTTGCTCGTAGGACCAGAAACTGCATGGGATTCAACTCCATTTAGGACTGGGAAACAAACGCTAGCTTGCCTTACAAGAAACACACTCTGCTTTTGAGAAAAGAGCACTCTTCTACTCTACTGTGTTTCCTATGGTGTCCGAACAGTGAGCTTGCTCAGAACAAAAGAACTGTGCTTCCCACACACATGGGCCATATCTAGTTCAACTCTGCTTTGGAAACTGACAAGAACAGTAGCTCCTCTTCATTCCAATACACTGTACTTGCTGGAAGCAGACGCAAGTGCTATTTGCACTGTGTATGGCAAAGGGAGCACCATAGTGACTTTCCTTACCAGAAAAAAACTGTTGCTCGTAGTACCAGAAACTGCATGTGATTCAATTCCATTTAGGACTGGGAAACAAACGCTAGCTCCCCTTACAAGAAACACACTCTGCTTTTGAGAAAGGAGCATTCTTCTACTCTACTGTGTTTCCTAAACGGCCAGAACAGTGAGCTTGCTCAGAACAAAAGAACTGTGCTTCATACACACGGGCCATATCTAGTTCAACTCTGCTTAGGCAACTGACAAGAACAGTACCTCCTCCTCAGTCCAATACACTGTACTTGTTAGGAGCAGACGCGAGTGCTATTTGCACTGTGTATGGCAATGGGAGCGCAATAGTGACTCTTACCAGAAAACAACTCTTGCTCGTAGGACCAGAAAATGCATGGGATTCAACTTCATTTCTCACTGGGAAACAAACACTAGCTAGCCTTACAAGAAACACACTCTGCTTTTGAGAAAAGAGCACTCTTCTACTCTACTGTGTTTCCTATAGTTTCAGAACAGTCAGCTTGCTCAGAACAAAAGAACTGTGCTTCCTACACACACGGGCCATATCTAGTTCAACTCTGCATAGGAAACTGACAAGAACAGTAGCTCCTCTTCTGTTTAATACAATGTACTTGCTGGGAGCAGACGCGAGAGCTATTTGCACTGTGTATGACATTGGGAGCTCAATAGTGACTCTTCCCACCAGAAAACAACTCTTGCCTGTAGGACCAGAAACTGCATGTGATTCAACTCCATTTAGGACTGGGAAACAAACCATAGCTCGTCTTAGAAGAAACACACTCTGCTTTTGAGAAAAGAGCACTCTTCTACTCTACTGTGTTTCTTATAGGGCCAGAACAGTTAGCTTGCTCAGAACAAAAGACCTGTGCTTCCTACACACACGGCCATATCTAGTTCAACTCTGCTTAGGAAACTGACAAGAACAGTAGATCCTCTTCAGTCCAATACACTTTATGTGCTGGGAACAGACGCCCGTGCTATTTGCCCTGTGTATGACAATGGGAGCACAATAGTGACTCTTCTTACCAGAAAACAACTCTTGCTCGTAGGACCAGAAACTGCATGGGATTCAACTCCATTTACGACTGGGAAACAAACGCTAGCTTGCCTTAGAAGAAACACACTCTGCTTTTGAGAAAAGAGCACTCTTCTACTCTACTGTGTTTCCTATGGTGTCCGAACAGTGAGCTTGCTCAGAACAAAAGAACTGTGCTTCCCACACACATGGGCCATATCTAGTTCAACTCTGCTTTGGAAACTGACAAGAACAGTAGCTCCTCTTCAGTCCAATACACTGTACTTGCTGGGAGCAGACGCAAGTGCTATTTGCACTGTGTATGGCAAAGGGAGCACCATAGTGACTTTCCTTACCAGAAAACAACTGTTGCTCGTAGTACCAGAAACTGCATGTGATTCAATTCCATTTAGGACTGGGAAACAAACGCTAGCTCCCCTTACAAGAAACACACTCTGCTTTTGAGAAAAGAGCATTCTTCTACTCTACTGTTTTTCCTAATGGCCAGAACAGTGAGCTAGCTCAGAACAAAAGAACTGTGCTTCATACACACGGGCCATATCTAGTTCAACTCTGCTTAGGAAACTGACAAGAACAGTACCTCCTCTTCAGTCCAATACACTGTACTTGCTAGGAGCAGACGCGAGTGCTATTTGCACTGTGTATGGCAATGGGAGCGCAATAGTGACTCTTCTTACCAGAAAACAACTCTTGCTCGTAGGACCAGAAACTGCATGGGATTCAACTTCATTTCTCACTGGGAAACAAAGACTAGCTAGCCTTACAAGAAGCACACTCTGCTTTTGAGAAAAGAGCACTCTTCTACTCTACTGTGTTTCCTATAGGTTCAGAAAAGTGAGCTTGCTCAGAACAAAAGAATGTGCTTCCTACACACACGGGCCATATCTAGTTCAACTCTGCATAGGAAACTGACAAGAACAGTAGCTCCTCTTCTGTCTAATACAATGTACTTGCTGGGAGCAGACGTGAGAGCTATTTGCACTGTGTATGACAATGGGAGCTGAATAGTGACTTTTCCCACCAGAAAACAACTCTTGCCTGTAGGACCAGAAACTGCATGGGATTCAACTCCATTTAGGACTGAGAAACAAACGCTAGCTTGCCTTACAAGAAACACACTCTGCTTTTGAGAAAAGAGCACTCTTCTACTCTACTGTGTTTCCTATGGTGTCCGAACAGTGAGCTTGCTCAGAACAAAAGAACTGTGCTTCCCACACACATGGGCCATATCTAGTTCAACTCTGCTTCGGAAACTGACAAGAACAGTAGCTCCTCTTTAGTCCAATACACTGTACTTGCTGGGAGCAGACGCAAGTGCTATTTGCACAGTGTATGGCAAAGGGAGCACCATAGTGACTTTCCTTACCAGAAAACAACTGTTGCTCGTAGTACCAGAAACTGCATGTGATTCAATTCCATTTAGGACTGGGAAACAAACGCTAGCTCCCCTTACAAGAAACACACTCTGCTTTTGAGAAAAGAGCATTCTTCTACTCTACTGTGTTTCCTAAACGGCCAGAAGAGTGAGCTTGCTCAGAACAAAAGAACTGTGCTTCCTACACACGGGCCATATCTAGTTCAACTCTGCTTAGGAAACTGACAAGAAGAGTAGCTCCTCTTCAGTCCAATACACTGTACTTGCTAGGAGCAGACGCGAGTGCTATTTGCACTGTGTATGGCAATGGGAGCGCAATAGTGACTCTTCTTACCAGAAAAAAACTCTTGCTGTAGGACCAGAAACTGCATGGGATTCAACTTCATTTCTCACTGGGAAACAAACACTAGCTAGCCTACAAGAAACACACTCTGCTTTTGAGAAAAGAGCACTCTTCTACTCTACTGTGTTTCCTATAGGTTCAGAACAGTGAGCTTGCTCAGAACAAAACAACTGTGCTTCCTACACACACGGGCCATATCTAGTTCAACTCTGCATAGGAAACTGACAAGAACAGTAGCTCCACTTCTGTCTAATTCAATGTACTTGCTGGGAGCAGACGTGAGAGCTATTTGCACTGTGTATGACAATGGGAGCTCAATAGTGACTCTTCCCACCAGAAAACAACTCTTGCTCGTAGGACCAGAAACTGCATGTGATTCAACTCCATTTAGGACTGGGAAACAAACCATAGCTCGCCTTAGAAGAAACACACTCTGCTTTTGAGAAAAGAGCACTCTTCTACTCTACTGTGTTTCTTATAGGGGCAGAACAGTGAGCTTGCTCAGAACAAAAGACCTGTGCTTCCTACACACACGGCCATATCTAGTTCAACTCTGCTTAGGAAACTGACAAGAACATTAGATCCTCTTCAGTCCAATACACTTTACGTCCCTGGAACAGACGCCCGTGCTATTTGCCCTGTGTATGACAATGGGAGCACAATAGTGACTCTTCCTACCAGAAAACAACTCTTACTGGTAGGACCAAAAACTGCATGGGATTCAACTCCATTTAGGACTGGGAAACAAACGCTAGCTTGCCTTACAAGAAACACACTCTGCTTTTGAGAAAAGAGCACTCTTCTACTCTACTTAGTTTCCTATGGTGTCCGAACAGTGAGCTTGCTCAGAACAAAAGAACTGTGCTTCCCACACACATGGGCCATATCTAGTTCAACTCTGCTTCGGAAACTGAAAAGAACAGTAGCTCCTCTTCAGTCCAATACACTGTACTTGCTAGGAGCAGACGCGAGTGCTATTTGCACTGTGTATGGCAATGGGAGCGCAATAGTGACTCTTCTTACCAGTAAACAACTCTTGCTCGTAGGACCATAAACTGCATGGGATTCAACTTCGTCTCTCACTGGGAAACAAACACTAGCTAGCCTTACAAGAAACACACTCTGCTTTTGAGAAAGAGCACTCTTCTACTCTACTGTGTTTCCTATAGGTTCAGAACAGTGAGCTTGCTCAGAACAAAAGAACTGTGCTTCCTACACACATGGGCCATATCTAGTTCAACTCTGCATAGTAAACTGACAAGAACAGTAGCTCCTCTTCTGTCTAATACAATGTACTTGCTGGGAGCAGACGTGAGAGCTATTTGCACTGTGTATGACAATGGGAGCTCAATAGTGACTCTTCCCACCAGAAAACAACTCTTGCCTGTGGACCAGAAACTGCATGTGATTCAACTCTATTTAGACTGGGAAACAAACCATAGCTCGCCTTAGAAGAAACACACACTGCTTTTGAGAAAAGAGCACTCTTCTACTCTACTGTGTTTCCTATAGGTTCAGAACAGTGAGCTTGCTCAGAACAAAAGAACTGTGCTTCCTACACACACGGGCCATATCTAGTTCAACTCTGCATAGGAAACTGATAAGAACAGTAGCTACTCTTCTGTCTAATACAATGTACTTGCTGGGAGCAGACGTGAGAGCTATTTGCACTGTGTATGACAATGGGAGCTCAATAGTGACTCTTCCCACCAGATAACAACTCTTGCCTGTAGGACCAGAAACTGCATGGGATTCAACTCCATTTAGGACTGGGAAACAAACGCTAGCTTGCCTTACAAGAAACACACTCTGCTTTTGACAAAAGAGCACTCTTCTACTCTACTGTGTTTCCTATGGTGTCCGAACAGTGAGCTTGCTCAGAACAAAAGAACTGTGCTTCCCACACACATGGGCCATATCTAGTTCAACTCTGCTTCAGAAACTGACAAGAACAGTAGCTCCTCTTCAGTCCAATACACTGTACTTGCTAGGAGCAGACGCGAGTGCTATTTGCACTGTGTATGGCAATGGGAGCGCAATAGTGACTCTTCTTACCAGAAAACAACTCTTGCTCGTAGGACCAGAAACTGCATGGGATTCAACTTCATTTCTCACTGGGAAACAAACACTAGCTAGCCTTACAAGAAACACACTCTGCTTTTGAGAAAAGAGCACTCTTCTACTCTACTGTGTTTCCTATAGGTTCAGAACAGTGAGCTTGCTCAGAACAAAAGATCTGTGCTTCCTACACACAAGGGCCATATCTAGTTCAACTCTGCATAGGAAACTGACAAGAACAGTAGCTCCTCTTCTGTCTAATACAATGTACTTGCTGGGAGCAGACGTGAGAGCTATTTGCACTGTGTATGACAATGGGAGCTCAATAGTGACTCTTCCCACCAGAAAACAACTCTTGCCTGTAGGACCAGAAACTGAATGTGATTCAACTCCATTTAGACTGGGAAACAAACCATAGCTCGCCTTAGAAGAAACACACTCTGCTTTTGAGAAAAGAGCACTCTTCTACTCTACTGTGTTTCCTATAGGTTCAGAAGAGTGAGCTTGCTCAGAACAAAAGAACTGTGCTTCCTACACACACGGGCCAAATCTAGTTCAACTCTGCATAGGAAACTGACAAGAACAGTAGCTCCTCTTCTGTCTAATACAATGTACTTGCTGGGAGCAGACGTGAGAGCTATTTGCACTGTGTATGACAATGGGGGCTCAATAGTGACTCTTCCCACCAGATAACAACTCTTGCCTGTAGGACCAGAAACTGCATGGGATTCAACTCCATTTAGGACTGGGAAACAAACGCTAGCTTGCCTTACTAGAAACACACTCTGCTTTTGAGAAAAGAGCACTCTTCTACTCTACTGTGTTTCCTATGGTGTCCGAACAGTGTGCTTGCTCAGAACAAAAGAACTGTGCTTCCCACACACATGGGCCATATCTAGTTCAACTCTGCTTCGGAAACTGACAAGAACAGTAGCTCCTCTTCAGTCCAATACACTGTACTTGCTGGGAGCAGACGCAAGTGCTATTTGCACTGTGTATGGCAAAGGGAGCACCATAGTGACTTTCCTTACCAGAAAACAACTGTTGCTCGTGGTACCAGAAACTGCATGTGATTCAATTCCATTTAGGACTGGGAAACAAACACTAGCTCCCCTTACAAGAAACACACTCTGCTTTTGAGAAAAGAGCATTCTTCTACTCTACTGTGTTTCCTAAACGGCCAGAACAGTGAGCTTGCTCAGAACAAAAGAACTGTGCTTCCTACACACGGGCCATATCTAGTTCAACTCTGCTTAGGAAACTGACAAGAACAGTAGCTCCTCTTCTGTCCAATACACTGTACTTGCTAGGAGCAGACGCGAGTGCTATTTGCACTGTGTATGGCAATGGGAGCGCAATAGTGACTCTTCTTACCAGAAAACAACTCTTGCTCGTAGGACCAGAAACTGCATGGGATTCAACTTCATTTCTCACTGGGAAACAAACACTAGCTAGCCTTACAAGAAACGCCCTCTGCTTTTGAGAAAAGAGCACTCTTCTACTCTACTGTGTTTCCTATAGGTTCAGAACAGTGAGCTTGTTCAGAACAAAAGAACTGTGCTGCCTACACACACGGGCCATATCTAGTTCAACTCTGCATAGGAAACTGACAAGAAACGTAGCTCCACTTCTGTCTAATACAATGTACTTGCTGGGAGCAGAGGTGAGAGCTATTTGCACTGTGTATGACAATGGGAGCTCAATAGTGACTCTTCCCACCAGAAAACAACTCTTGCTTGTAGGACCAGAAACTGCATGTGATTCAACTCCATTTAGGACTGGGAAACAAACCATAGCTCGCATTAGAAGAAACACACTCTGCTTTTGAGAAAAGAGCATTCTTCTACTCTACTGTGTTTCCTAAGGGGCCAGAACAGTGAGCTTGCTCAGAACAAAAGAACTGTGCTTCCTACACACGGGCCATATCTAGTTCAACTCTGCTTAGGAAACTGACAAGAACAGTAGGTCCTCTTCAATCCAAGCCGCTGTACTTGCTATGAGCAGACGCGAGTGCTATTTGCACTGTGTATGGCAATGGGAGTGCAATAGTGACTCTTCTTACCAGAAAACAACTCTTGCTCGTAGAACCAGAAAATGAATGGGATTCAACTTCATTTCTCCCTGGGAAACAAACACAGGCTAGCCTTACAAGAAACACACTCTGCTTTTGAGAAAAGAGCACTCTTCTACTCTACTGTGTTTGCTATTGTTTCAGAACAGTCAGCTTGCTCAGAACAAAAGAACTGTGCTTCCTACACACATGGGCCATATCTAGTCCAACTCTGCATAGGAAACTGACAAGAACAGTAGCTCCTCTTCTGTTTAATACAATGTACTTGCTGGGAGCAGACGTGAGAGCTATTTGCACTGTGTATGACATTGGAGGCTTAATAGTGACTCTTCCCACCAGAAAACAACTCTTGCCTGTAGGACCAGAAAATGCATGTGATTCAACTCCATTTAGGACTGGG
Organism: Peromyscus eremicus; assembly: GCF_949786415.1. NCBI lineage: Eukaryota > Metazoa > Chordata > Mammalia > Rodentia > Cricetidae > Peromyscus > Peromyscus eremicus. The sequence goes on along the minus strand of NW_026737558.1, from coordinate 29,315 downwards.
AAACAAACCATAGCTCGCCTTAGAAGAAACACACTCTGCTTTTGAGAAAAGAGCACTTTTCTACTCTACTGTGTTTCTTATAGGGCCAGAACAGTGAGCTTGCTCAGAACAAAAGACCTGTGCTTCCTACACACACGGCCATATCTAGTTCAACTCTGCTTAGGAAAATGACAAGAACAGTAGATCCTCTTCAGTCCAATACACTTTACATGCTGGGAACAGACGCCTGTGCTATTTGCCCTGTGTATGACAATGGGAGCACAATAGTGACTCTTCTTACCAGAAAACAACTCTTGCTCGTAGGACCAGAAACTGCATGGGATTCAACTCCATTTAGGACTGGGAAACAAACGCTAGCTTGCCTTACAAGAAACACACTCTGCTTTTGAGAAAAGAGCACTCTTCTACTCTACTGTGTTTCCTATGGTGTCTGACCAGTGAGCTTGCTCAGAACAAAAGAACTGTGCTTCCCACACACATGGGCCATATCTAGTTCAACTCTGCTTTGGAAACTGACAAGAACAGTAGCTCCTTTTCAGTCCAATACACTGTACTTGCTGGGAGCAGACGCAAGTGCTATTTGCACTGTGTATGGCAAAGGGAGCACCATAGTGACTTTCCTTACCAGAAAACAACTGTTGCTCGTAGTACCAGAAACTGCATGTGATTCAATTCCATTTAGGACTGGGAAACAAACGCTAGCTCCTCTTACAAGAAACACACTCTGCTTTTGAGAAAAGAGCATTCTTCTACTCTACTGTGTTTCCTAAACGGCCAGAACAGTGAGATTGCTCAGAACAAAAGAACTGTGCTTCCTACACACACGGCCATATCTAGTTCAACTCTGCTTAGGAAACTGACAAGAACAGTAGCTCCTCTTCAGTCCAATACACTGTACTTGCTAGGAGCAGACGCGAGTGCTATTTGCACTGTGTATGGCAATGGTAGCACAATAGTGACTCTTCTTACCAGAAAACAACTCTTGCTCGTAGGACCAGAAACTGCATGGGATTCAACTCCATTTAGGACTGGCAAACAAACGCTAGCTCGCCTTACAAGAAACACACTCTGCTTTTGAGAAAAGAGCACTCTTCTACTCTACTGTGTTTCCTATAGGGCCAGAAGAGTGAGCTTGCTCAGAACAAAAGAACTGTGGTTCCTACACAAACGGGCCATATTCGTTCAACTCTGCTTTGGAAACTGACAAGAACAGTAGATCCTCTTCAGTCCAATACATTGTACATGCTGGGAACAGACGACAGTGCTATTTGCGCTGTGTATGACAATGGGAGCGTAATAGTGACTCTTCTTAACAGAAAAAAACTCTTACTCATAGGACCAGAAACTGCATGTGATTCAACTCCATTTAGGACTGGGAAACAAACGCTAGCTCGCCTTACAAGAAACACACTATGATTTTGAGAAAAGAGCACTCTTCTACTCTACTGTGTTTCCTATGGGCTCGGAACCGTGAGCTTGCTCAGAAAAAAGAACTGTGCTTCCTACACACAGGGGTCATATCTAGTTCCACTCTGCTTAGGAAACTGACAAGAACAGTATATCCTCTTCTTTCCAATACACTGTACTTGCTGGGAACATACGCGAGTGCTATTTGAACTGTGTGTGGCTAAGGTAGCACAATAGTGACTTTCCTTACCAGAAAACATCTCTTGCTCGTAGGACCAGAAACTGCATGGGATTCAACTCCATTTAGGACTGGGAAACAAACGCTAGCTTGCCTTACAAGAAACACACTCTGCTTTTGAGAAAAGAGCACTCTTCTACTCTACTGTGTTTCCTATGTGGTCCGAAAAGTGAGCTTGCTCAGAACAAAAGAACTGTGCTTCCTACACACATGGGCCATATCTAGTTCAACTCTACTTTGGAAACTGACAAGAACAGTAGCTCCTTTCAGTCCAATACACTGTACTTGCTGGGAGCAGACGCGAGTGCTATTTGCACTGTGTATGTCAAAGGGAGCACCATAGTGACTTTCCTTACCAGAAAACAACTGTTGCTCGTAGTACCAGAAACTGCATGTGATTCAACTCCATTTAGGACTGGGAAACAAACGTTAGCTCCCCTTACAAGAAACACACTCTGCTTTTGAGAAAAGAGCATTCTTCTACTCTACTGTGTTTCTTAAAGGGCCAGAACAGTGAGCTTGCTCGGAACAAAAGAACTGTGCTTCCTACACACGGGCCATATCTAGTTCAACTCTGCTTAGGAAACTGACAAGAACAGTAGCTCCTCTTCAGTCCAATACACTGTACTTGCTAGGAGCAGACGCGAGTGCTATTTGCACTGTGTATGGCAATGGGAGCGCAATAGTGACTCTTCTTATCAGAAAACAACTCTTGCTCGTAGGACAGGAAACTGCATGGGATTCAACTTCATTTCTCACTGGGAAACAAACCCTAGCTCGCCTTAGAAGAAACACACTCTGATTTTGAGAAAAGAGAACTCTTCTACTCTACTGTGTTTCCTATGGGGCCCGAACACTGAGCTTGCTCAGAAAAAAAGAACTGTGCTTACTATACACACGGGTCATATCTAGTTCAACTCTGCTTAGGAAAGTGACAAGAACAGTAGCTCCTCTTCTTTCCAATACACTGTACATGATGGGAGGAGACGTGAGTGCTATTTGCGCTGTGTGTGGGTAAGGGAGCACAATAGTGACTTTCCTTACCAGAAAACAACTCTTGCTCATAGGACCAAAACCTGCATGTGATTCAACTCCATTTAGGCTGGGAAACAAACACTAGCTCGCCTTACAAGAAACACACTCTGCTTTTGAGAAAAGAGTACTCTTCTACTCTACTGTGTTTCCTATGGGGTGAACAGTGAGCTTGCTCAGAACAAAAGAACTGTGCTTCCTACACACACGGGCCATATGTAGGTCAAATCTGCTTAGGAAACTGAAAGGAATAGTAGCTCCTCTTCAGTCCAATACACTGTACTTCCTGGGAGCAGACGCGAGAGCTATTTGCACTGTATATGACATTGGGAGCTCAATAGTGACTCTTCTTACCAGAAAACAACTCCTGCTCGTAGGACCAGAAACTGCTTGGGATTCAACTTTGTTTCTGACTGGGAAACAAACACTAGCTAGCCTTACAAGAATCACACTCTGCTTTTGAGAAAAGAGTACTCTTCTACTCTACTGTGTTTCCTATAGGGCCAGAACAGTGAGCTTGCTCAGAACAATAGAACAGTGCTTCCTACACACACGGGCCATATCTAGTTCAACTCTGCTTTGAAAACAGACAAGAACAGTAGCTCCTCTACTGTACAATACACTGTACTTGCTGGGAACAGACGCGAATGCTATTTGCACCCTGTATGGCAATGGAAGCACAATAGTGACTCTTTTTACCAGAAAACAACTCTTGCTGGTAGGACCAGAAACTGCATGGGATTCAACTCCATTTAGGACTGGGAAACAAACGCTAGCTCGCCTTACAAGAAACACACTCTGCTTTTGAGAAAAGAGCACTCTTCTAATCTACTGTGTTTCCTATAGGGCCAGAACATTGAGCTTGCTCAGAACAAAAGAACTGTGCTTCCTACACAAACGGGCCATATCTCGTTCAACTCTGCTTTGGAAACTGACAAGAACAGTAGATCCTCTTCAGTCCAATACATTATACATGCTGGGAACAGACGACAGTGCTATTTGCGCTGTGTATGACAATGGGAGCGTAATAGTGACTCTTCTTAACAGAAAAAAACTCTTACTCATAGGACCAGAAACTGCATGTGATTCAACTCCATTTAGGACTGGGAAACAAACGCTAGCTCGCCTTACAAGAAACACACTATGATTTTGAGAAAAGAGCACTCTTCTACTCTACTGTGTTTCCTATGGGCTCGGAACGGTGAGCTTGCTCAGAAAAAAGAACTGTGCTTCCTACACACATGGGTCATATCTAGTTCCACTCTGCTTAGGAAACTGACAAGAACAGTATATCCTCTTCTTTCCAATACACTGTACTTGCTGGGAATATACTCGAGTGCTATTTGCACTGTGTATGGCTAAGGGAGCGCAATAGTGACTTTCCTTACCAGAAAACAACTCTTGTTCGTAGGAAGAGAAACTGCATGTGATTCAACTCCATTTAAACCTGGGAAAAAAACGATAGCTTCCTTTACAAGAAATACACTCTGCTTTTGAGAAAAGAGCACTCTTCTTCTCTACAGTGTTTCCTATAGGGTCTGAACAGTGAGCTTGCTCAGAACAAAAGAACTGTGCTTCCTACACACATGGGCCATATCTAGTTCAACTCTGCTTAGGAAACTGACAAGAACAGTAGCTCCTCTTCAGGCCAATACACTGTACTTGCTGGGAGCAGACGCGAGTGCTATTTGCACTGTGTATGGCAATGGGAGCACAATAGTGACTCTTCTTACCAGAAAACAACTCTTGCTCGTAGGACCAGAAACTGCGTGTGATTCAACTCTGTTTCTGACTGGGAAACAAACACTAGCTAGCTTTACAAGAAACACACTCTGCTTTTGAGAAAAGAGCACTCGCCTACTCTACTGTGTTTCCTATGGGGTCCGAACAGTGAGCTTGCTCAGAACAAAAGAACTGTGCTTCCTACACACACGGGCCATATCTAGTTCAACTCTGCTTAGGAAACTGACAAGAACAGTAGCTCCTCTTCTGTTTAATACAATGTACTTGCTGGGAGCAGACGTGAGAGGTATTTGCACTGTGTATGACAATGGGAGCACAATAGTGTCTCTTCCCACCAGAAAACAACTCTTGCCTGTAGGACCAGAAACTGCATGTGATTCAACTCCATTTAGGACTGGGAAACAAACACTAGCTCGCCTTACAAGAAACACACTCTGCTTTTGAGAAAAGAGCACTCTTCTGCTCTACTGTGTTTCCTAAAGGGCCAGAACAGTGAGCTTGCTCAGAACAAAAGAACTGTGCTTCCTACACACACGGGCCATATCTAGTTCAACTCTGTTTAGGACACTGACAAGAACAGTAGCTCCTCTACTGTACAATACACTGTACTTGCTGGGAACAGACGCGAGTGCTATTTGCACTGTGTATGGAAATGGGAGCGCAATAGTGACTCTTTTTCCCAGAAAACAACTCTTGCTCTTAGGACCAGAAACTGCATGTGATTCAACTCCATTTAGGACTGGGAAACAAACACTAGCTCGCCTTACAAGAAACACACTCTGCTTTTGAGAAAAGAGCACTCTTCTACTCTGCTGTGTTTCTTATAGGGCCAGAAGAGTGAGCTTGCTCAGAACAAAAGAACTGTGCTTCATATACCCACGGGCCATATCTAGTTCAACTCTGCTTTGGAAACTGACAAGAACAGTAGATCCTCTTCAGTCCAATACATTGTACATGCTGGGAACAGACGACAGTGCTATTTGCGCTGTGTATGACAATGGGAGCGTAATAGTGACTCTTCTTAACAGAAAAAAACTCTTACTCATAGGACCAGAAACTGCATGTGATTCAACTCCATTTAGGACTGGGAAACAAACGCTAGCTCGCCTTACAAGAAACACACTCTGCTTTTGAGAAAAGAGCACTCTTCTACTCTACTGTTTTTCCTATAGGGCCAGAACAGTGAGTTTGCTCAGAACAAAAGAAGTGTGATTCCTACAAATACGGCCATATCTAGTTCAATTCTGCTTAGGAAACTGACAAGAACAGTAGTTCCTCTTCAGTCCAATACACTGTACATGCTGGGAACAGACGCCAGTGCTATTTGCCCTGTGTATGACAATGGGAGCACAATAGTGACTCTTCTTACCAGAAAACAACTCTTGCTTGTAGGACAAGAAACTGCATGTGATTCAACTCCATTTAGGACTGGGAAACAAACGCTAGCTCGCATTCCAAGAAACACACTCTGCTTTTGAGAAAAGAGCACTCTTCTACTCTTCTGTGTATCCTAGGGGGTCCAAACAGTGAGCTTGCTCAGAACAACGGAACTGTGCTTCCTCCACACACGGGCCATATCTAGTTCAACTCTGCTTAGGAAACTGAAATGAACAGTAGCTCCACTTCAGTCCAATACACTGTACATGCAGGGAACAGACGCCAGTGCTATTTGTCCTCTGTATGACAATGGGAGCGCAATAGTGACTCTTCTTATCAGAAAACACCTCTTGCTCGTAGGACCAGAAACTGCATGGGATTCAACTCCATTTCTGACTGTGAAACAAACACTAGCTCGCCTAACAAGAAAAACATTCTGCTTTTGAGAAAAGAGCACTCTTCTACTCTACTGTATTTCCTATGTGGTCCGAACAGTGAGCTTGCTCAGAACAAAAGAACTGTGCTTCCTACACACAGGGGCCATGTCTAGTTCAACTCTGCTTAGGAAACTGACAAGAACAGTAGCTCCACTTCAGTCCAATACACTGTACTTGCTGGGAACAGACGCGAGTGCTATTTGCACTGTGTATGGCAATGGGAGCGCAAGAGTGACTTTCCTTAGCAGAAAACAACTCTTGCTCATAGGACCAAAAACTGCATGTGATTCAACTCCATTTAGGACTGGGAAACAAACGCTAGCTCGCCTTACAAGAAACACACTCTGCTTTTGAGAAAAGAGCACTCTTCTACTCTACTGTTTTTCCTATAGGGCCAGAACAGTGAGTTTGCTCAGAACAAAAGAAGTGTGATTCCTACAAATACGGCCATATCTAGTTCAATTCTGCTTAGGAAACTGACAAGAACAGTAGTTCCTCTTCAGTCCAATACACTGTACATGCTGGGAACAGACGCCAGTGCTATTTGCCCTGTGTATGACAATGGGAGCACAATAGTGACTCTTCTTACCAGAAAACAACTCTTACTTGTAGGACAAGAAACTGCATGAAATTCAACTCCATTTAGGACTGGGAAACAAAGCTAGCTCGACTTCCAAGAAACACACTCTGCTTTTGAGAAAAGAGCACTCTTCTACTCTTCTGTGTATCCTAGGGGGTCCAAACAGTGAGCTTGCTCAGAACAACGGAACTGTGCTTCCTCCACACACGGGCCATATCTAGTTCAACTCTGCTTAGGAAACTGACATGAACAGTAGCTCCACTTCAGTCCAATACACTGTACATGCAGGGAACAGACGCCAGTGCTATTTGTCCTCTGTATGACAATGGGAGCGCAATAGTGACTCTTCTTATCAGAAAACACCTCTTGCTCGTAGGACCAGAAACTGCATGGGATTCAACTCCATTTCTGACTGTGAAACAAACACTAGCTCGCCTAACAAGAAAAACACTCTGCTTTTGAGAAAAGAGCACTCTTCTACTCTACTGTATTTCCTATGTGGTCCGAACAATGAGCTTGCTCAGAACAAAAGAACTGTGCTTCCTACACACAGGGGCCATATCTAGTTCAACTCTGCTTAGGAAACTGACAAGAACAGTAGCTCCGCTTCAGTCCAATACACTGTACTTGCTGGGAACAGACGCGAGTGCTATTTGCACTGTGTATGGCAATGGGAGCGCAAGAGTGACTTTCCTTAGCAGAAAACAACTCTTGCTCATAGGACCAAAAACTGCATGTGATTCATCTCCATTTAGGACTGGGAAACAAACGCTAGCTCGCCTTACAAGAAACACACTCTGCTTTTGAGAAAAGAGCACTCTTCTACTCTACTGTGTTTCCCATAGGGCCAGAACAGTGAGCTTGCTCAGAACAAAAGAACTGTGCTTCATACAAATACGGCCATATCTAGTTCAATTATGCTTAGGAAACTGAAAAGAACAGTAGCTCCTCTTCAGTCCAATACATTGTACATGCTGGGAACAGACGCCAGTGTTATTTGCCCTGTGAATGATAATGGGAGCACAATAGTGACTCTTCTTACCAGAAAACAACTCTTGCTCTTAGGACAAGAAACTGCATGTGATTCAACTCCATTTAGGACTGGGAAACAAATGCTAGCCCGCTTTACAAGAAACACACTCTGCTTTTGAGAAAAGAGCACTCTTCTACTCTACTGTGTTTCCTATGGGGTCTGAACAGTGAGCTTGCTCAGAACAAAAGAACTGTGCTTCTTACACACAGGGTCAATATCTAGTTCAACTCTGCTTAGGAAACTGACAAGAACAGTAGCTCCGCTTCAGTCCAATACACTGTAATTGCTGGGAACAGACGCGAGTGCTATTTGCACTGTGTATGGCAATGGGAGCGCAAGAGTGACTTTCTTTACCAGAAAACAACTCTTGCTCATAGGAACAAAAACTGCATGTGATTCAACTCCATTTAGGACTGGGAAACAAACGCTAGCTCGCCTTACAAGAAACACACTCTGCTTTTGAGAAAAGAGCACTCTTCTACTCTACTGTTTTTCCTATAGGGCCAGAACAGTGAGTTTGCTCAGAACAAAAGAAGTGTGATTCCTACAAATACGGCCATATCTAGTTCAATTCTGCTTAGGAAACTGACAAGAACAGTAGTTCCTCTTCAGTCCAATACACTGTACATGCTGGGAACAGACGCCAGTGCTATTTGCCCTGTGTATGACAATGGGAGCACAATAGTGACTCTTCTTACCAGAAAACAACTCTTGCTTGTAGGACAAGAAACTGCATGTGATTCAACTCCATTTAGGACTGGGAAACAAACGCTAGCTCGCCTTACAAGAAACACACTCTGCTTTTGAGAAAAGAGCACTCTTCTACTCTTCTGTGTATCCTAGGGGGTCCAAACAGTGAGCTTGCTCAGAACAACGGAACTGTGCTTCCTCCACACACGGGCCATATCTAGTTCAACTCTGCTTAGGAAACTGACATGAACAGTAGCTCCACTTCAGTCCAATACACTGTACATGCAGGGAACAGACGCCAGTGCTATTTGTCCTCTGTATGACAATGGGAGCGCAATAGTGACTCTTCTTATCAGAAAACACCTCTTGCTCGTAGGACCAGAAACTGCATGGGATTCAACTCCATTTCTGACTGTGAAACAAACACTAGCTCGCCTAACAAGAAAAACACTCTGCTTTTGAGAAAAGAGCACTCTTCTACTCTACTGTATTTCCTATGTGGTCCGAACAATGAGCTTGCTCAGAACAAAAGAACTGTGCTTCCTACACACAGGGGCCATATCTAGTTCAACTCTGCTTAGGAAACTGACAAGAACAGTAGCTCCGCTTCAGTCCAATACACTGTACTTGCTGGGAACAGACGCGAGTGCTATTTGCACTGTGTATGGCAATGGGAGCGCAAGAGTGACTTTCCTTAGCAGAAAACAACTCTTGCTCATAGGACCAAAAACTGCATGTGATTCAACTCCATTTAGGACTGGGAAACAAACGCTAGCTCGCCTTACAAGAAACACACTCTGCTTTTGAGAAAAGAGCACTCTTCTACTCTACTGTGTTTCCCATAGGGCCAGAACAGTGAGCTTGCTCAGAACAAAAGAACTGTGCTTCATACAAATACGGCCATATCTAGTTCAATTATGCTTAGGAAACTGAAAAGAACAGTAGCTCCTCTTCAGTCCAATACATTGTACATGCTGGGAACAGACGCCAGTGTTATTTGCCCTGTGAATGATAATGGGAGCACAATAGTGACTCTTCTTACCAGAAAACAACTCTTGCTCTTAGGACAAGAAACTGCATGTGATTCAACTCCATTTAGGACTGGGAAACAAATGCTAGCCCGCTTTACAAGAAACACACTCTGCTTTTGAGAAAAGAGCACTCTTCTACTCTACTGTGTTTCCTATGGGGTCTGAACAGTGAGCTTGCTCAGAACAAAAGAACTGTGCTTCCTACACACAGGGTCAATATCTAGTTCAACTCTGCTTAGGAAACTGACAAGAACAGTAGCTCCGCTTCAGTCCAATACACTGTAATTGCTGGGAACAGACGCGAGTGCTATTTGCACTGTGTATGGCAATGGGAGCGCAAGAGTGACTTTCCTTACCAGAAAACAACTCTTGCTCATAGGAACAAAAACTGCATGTGATTCAACTCCATTTAGGACTGGGAAACAAACGCTAGCTCGCCTTACAAGAAACACACTCTGCTTTTGAGAAAAGAGCACTCTTCTACTCTACTGTTTTTCCTATAGGGCCAGAACAGTGAGTTTGCTCAGAACAAAAGAACTGTGATTCCTACAAATACGGCCATATCTAGTTCAATTCTGCTTAGGAAACTGACAAGAACAGTAGCTCCTCTTCAGTCCAATACACTGTACATGCTGGGAACAGACACCAGTGCTATTTGCCCTGTGTATGACAATGGGAGCACAATAGTGACTCTTCTTAATAGAAAACAACTCTTGCTTGTAGGACAAGAAACTGCATGTGATTCAACTCCATTTAGGACTGGGAAACAAACGCTAGCTCGCCTTACAAGAAACACACTCTGCTTTTGAGAAAAGAGCACTCTTTTACTCTACTGTGTATCCTAGGGGGTCCAAACAGTGAGATTGCTCAGAACAACAGAACTGTGCTTCCTCCACACACGGGCCATATCTAGTTCAACTCTGCTTAGGAAACTGACATGAACAGTAGCTCCACTTCAGTCCAATATGCTGTACATGCAGGGAACAGACGCCAGTGCTATTTGTCCTCTGTATGACAATGGGAGCCCAATAGTGACTCTTCTTTTCAGAAAACACCTCTTTCTCGTAGGACCAGAAACTGCATGGGATTCAACTCCATTTCTGACTGGGAAACAAACACTAGCTCGCCTTACAAGAAACACACTCTGCTTTTGAGAAAAGAGCACTCTTCTACTCTACTGTATTTCCTATGTGGTCCGAACAGTGAGCTTGCTCAGAACAAGAGAACTGTGCTTCCTACACACAGGGGCCATATCTAGTTCAACTCTGCTTAGGAAACTGACAAGAACAGTAGCTCTGCTTCAGTCCAATACACTATACTTGCTGGGAACAGACGCGAGTGCTATTTGCACTGTGTATGGCAATGGGAGCGCAAGAGTGACTTTCCTTACCAGAAAACAACTCTTGCTCATAGGACCAAAACCTGCATGTGATTCAACTCCATTTAGGACTGGGAAACAAACGCTAGCTCGCCTTACAAGAAACACACTCTGCTTTTGAGAAAAGAGCACTCTTCTACTCTACTGTGTTTCCCATAGGGCCAGAACAGTGAGCTTGGTCAGAACAAAAGAAATGTGCTTCATACAAATACGCCCATATCTAGTTCAATTATGCTTAGGAAACTGAAAAGAACAGTAGATCCTCTTCAGTCCAATACAGTGTACATGCTGGGAACAGACGCCAGTGTTTTTTGCCCTGTGAATGACAATGGGAGCACAATAGTGACTCTTCTTACCAGAAAACAACTCTTGCTCTTAGGACAAGAAACTGCATGTGATTCAACTCCATTTAGGACTGGGAAACAAATGCTAGCTCGCTTTACAAGAAACACACTCTGCTTTTGAGAAAAGAGCACTCTTCTACTCTACTGTGTTTCCTATGGGGTCTGAACAGTGAGCTTGCTCAGAACAAAAGAACTGTGCTTCCTACACACAGGGGCCATATCTAGTTCAACTCTGCTTAGGAAACTGACAAGAACAGTAGCTCTGCTTCAGTCCAATACACTGTACTTGCTGGGAACAGACGCCAGTGCTATTTGCACTGTGTATGGAAATGCGAGCGCAATAATGACTTTCCTTACCAGAAAACAACTCTTGCTCATAGGACCAAATTCTGCATGTGATTCAACTCCATTTAGGACTTTGAAACAAACGCTAGCTCGCCTTACAAGAAACACACTCTGCTTTTGAGAAAAGAGCACTCTTCTACTCTACTGTTTTTCCTATAAGGCCAGAACAGTGAGTTTGCTCAGAACAAAAGAACTGTGATTCCTACAAATACGGCCATATCTAGTTCAATTCCGCTTAGGAAACTGACAAGAACAGTAGTTCCTCTTCAGTCCAATACACTGTACATGCTGGGAACAGACGCCAGTGCTATTTGCCCTGTGTATGACAATGGGAGCACAATAGTGACTCTTCTTACCAGAAAACAACTCTTGCTTGTAGGACAAGAAACTGCATGTGATTCAACTCCATTTAGGACTGGGAAACAAACGCTAGCTCGCCTTACAAGAAACACACTCTGCTTTTGAGAAAAGAGCACTCTTCTACTCTACTGTGTATCCTAGGGGGTCCAAACAGTGAGCTTGCTCAGAACAACAGAACTGTGCTTCCTCCACACACGGGCCATATCTAGTTCAACTCTGCTTAGGAAACTGACATGAACAGTAGCTCCACTTCAGTCCAATACACTGTACATGCAGGGAACAGACGCCAGTGCTATTTGTCCTCTGTATGACAATGGGAGCGCAATAGTGACTCTTCTTATCAGAAAACACCTCTTGCTCGTAGGACCAGAAACTGCATGGGATTCAACTCCATTTCTGACTGGGAAACAAACACTAGCTCGCCTAACAAGAAACACACTCTGCTTTTGAGAAAAGAGCACTCTTCTACTCTACTGTATTTCCTATGTGGTCCGAACAATGAGCTTGCTCAGAACAAAAGAACTGTGCTTCCTACACACAGGGGCCATATCTAGTTCAACTCTGCTTAGGAAACTGACAAGAACAGTAGCTCCGCTTCAGTCCAATACACTGTACTTGCAGGGAACAGACGCGAGTGCTATTTGCACTGTGTATGGCAATGGGAGCACAAGAGTGACATTCCTTACCAGAAAACAACTCTTGCTCATAGGACCAAAAACTGCATGTGATTCAACTCCATTTAGGACTGGGAAACAAACGCTAGCTCGCCTTACAAGAAACACACTCTGCTTTTGAGAAAAGAGCACTCTTCTACTCTACTGTGTTTCCCATAGGGCCAGAACAGTGAGCTTGCTCAGAACAAAAGAACTGGTCTTCATACAAATACGGCCATATCTAGTTCAATTATGCTTAGGAAACTGAAAAGAACAGTAGCTCCTCTTCAGTCCAATACATTGTACATGCTGGGAACAGACGCCAGTGTTATTTGCCCTGTGAATGATAATGGGAGCACAATAGTGACTCTTCTTACCAGAAAACAACTCTTGCTCTTAGGACAAGAAACTGCATGTGATTCAACTCCATTTAGGACTGGGAAACAAATGCTAGCCCGCTTTACAAGAAACACACTCTGCTTTTGAGAAAAGAGCACTCTTCTACTCTACTGTGTTTCCTATGGGGTCTGAACAGTGAGCTTGCTCAGAACAAAAGAACTGTGCTTCCTACACACAGGGTCAATATCTAGTTCAACTCTGCTTAGGAAACTGACAAGAACAGTAGCTCCGCTTCAGTCCAATACACTGTAATTGCTGGGAACAGACGCGAGTGCTATTTGCACTGTGTATGGCAATGGGAGCGCAAGAGTGACTTTCTTTACCAGAAAACAACTCTTGCTCATAGGAACAAAAACTGCATGTGATTCAACTCCATTTAGGACTGGGAAACAAACGCTAGCTCGCCTTACAAGAAACACACTCTGCTTTTGAGAAAAGAGCACTCTTCTACTCTACTGTTTTTCCTATAGGGCCAGAACAGTGAGTTTGCTCAGAACAAAAGAAGTGTGATTCCTACAAATACGGCCATATCTAGTTCAATTCTGCTTAGGAAACTGACAAGAACAGTAGTTCCTCTTCAGTCCAATACACTGTACATGCTGGGAACAGACGCCAGTGCTATTTGCCCTGTGTATGACAATGGGAGCACAATAGTGACTCTTCTTACCAGAAAACAACTCTTGCTTGTAGGACAAGAAACTGCATGTGATTCAACTCCATTTAGGACTGGGAAACAAACGCTAGCTCGCCTTACAAGAAACACACTCTGCTTTTGAGAAAAGAGTACTCTTCTACTCTTCTGTGTATCCTAGGGGGTCCAAACAGTGAGCTTGCTCAGAACAACGGAACTGTGCTTCCTCCACACACGGGCCATATCTAGTTCAACTCTGCTTAGGAAACTGACATGAACAGTAGCTCCACTTCAGTCCAATACACTGTACATGCAGGGAACAGACGCCAGTGCTATTTGTCCTCTGTATGACAATGGGAGCGCAATAGTGACTCTTCTTATCAGAAAACACCTCTTGCTCGTAGGACCAGAAACTGCATGGGATTCAACTCCATTTCTGACTGTGAAACAAACACTAGCTCGCCTAACAAGAAAAACACTCTGCTTTTGAGAAAAGAGCACTCTTCTACTCTACTGTATTTCCTATGTGGTCCGAACAATGAGCTTGCTCAGAACAAAAGAACTGTGCTTCCTACACACAGGGGCCATATCTAGTTCAACTCTGCTTAGGAAACTGACAAGAACAGTAGCTCCGCTTCAGTCCAATACACTGTACTTGCTGGGAACAGACGCGAGTGCTATTTGCACTGTGTATGGCAATGGGAGCGCAAGAGTGACTTTCCTTAGCAGAAAACAACTCTTGCTCATAGGACCAAAAACTGCATGTGATTCAACTCCATTTAGGACTGGGAAACAAACGCTAGCTCGCCTTACAAGAAACACACTCTGCTTTTGAGAAAAGAGCACTCTTCTACTCTACTGTGTTTCCCATAGGGCCAGAACAGTGAGCTTGCTCAGAACAAAAGAACTGTGCTTCATACAAATACAGCCATATCTAGTTCAATTATGCTTAGGAAACTGAAAAGAACAGTAGCTCCTCTTCAGTCCAATACATTGTACATGCTGGGAACAGACGCCAGTGTTATTTGCCCTGTGAATGATAATGGGAGCACAATAGTGACTCTTCTTACCAGAAAACAACTCTTGCTCTTAGGACAAGAAACTGCATGTGATTCAACTCCATTTAGGACTGGGAAACAAATGCTAGCCCGCTTTACAAGAAACACACTCTGCTTTTGAGAAAAGAGCACTCTTCTACTCTACTGTGTTTCCTATGGGGTCTGAACAGTGAGCTTGCTCAGAACAAAAGAACTGTGCTTCCTACACACAGGGTCAATATCTAGTTCAACTCTGCTTAGGAAACTGACAAGAACAGTAGCTCCGCTTCAGTCCAATACACTGTAATTGCTGGGAACAGACGCGAGTGCTATTTGCACTGTGTATGGCAATGGGAGCGCAAGAGTGACTTTCCTTACCAGAAAACAACTCTTGCTCATAGGAACAAAAACTGCATGTGATTCAACTCCATTTAGGACTGGGAAACAAACGCTAGCTCGCCTTACAAGAAACACACTCTGCTTTTGAGAAAAGAGCACTCTTCTACTCTACTGTTTTTCCTATAGGGCCAGAACAGTGAGTTTGCTCAGAACAAAAG
Source organism: Peromyscus eremicus (assembly GCF_949786415.1). NCBI lineage: Eukaryota > Metazoa > Chordata > Mammalia > Rodentia > Cricetidae > Peromyscus > Peromyscus eremicus. The sequence continues at coordinate 14,043 of NW_026737558.1, read as the reverse complement.
AACTGTGATTCCTACAAATAACGGCCATATCTAGTTCAATTCTGCTTAGGAAACTGACAAGAACAGTATCTCCTCTTCAGTCCAATACACTGTACATGCTGGGAACAGACGCCAGTGCTATTTGCCCTGTGTATGACAATGGGAGCACAATAGTGACTCTTCTTACCAGAAAACAACTCTTGCTTGTAGGACAAGAAACTGCATGTGATTCAACTCCATTTAGGACTGGGAAACAAACGCTAGCTCGCCTTACAAGAAACACACTCTGCTTTTGAGAAAAGAGCACTCTTTTACTCTACTGTGTATCCTAGGGGGTCCAAACAGTGAGATTGCTCAGAACAACAGAACTGTGCTTCCTCCACACACGGGCCATATCTAGTTCAACTCTGCTTAGGAAACTGACATGAACAGTAGCTCCACTTCAGTCCAATATGCTGTACATGCAGGGAACAGACGCCAGTGCTATTTGTCCTCTGTATGACAATGGGAGCCCAATAGTGACTCTTCTTTTCAGAAAACACCTCTTTCTCGTAGGACCAGAAACTGCATGGGATTCAACTCCATTTCTGACTGGGAAACAAACACTAGCTCGCCTTACAAGAAACACACTCTGCTTTTGAGAAAAGAGCACTCTTCTACTCTACTGTATTTCCTATGTGGTCCGAACAGTGAGCTTGCTCAGAACAAGAGAACTGTGCTTCCTACACACAGGGGCCATATCTAGTTCAACTCTGCTTAGGAAACTGACAAGAACAGTAGCTCTGCTTCAGTCCAATACACTATACTTGCTGGGAACAGACGCGAGTGCTATTTGCACTGTGTATGGCAATGGGAGCGCAAGAGTGACTTTCCTTACCAGAAAACAACTCTTGCTCATAGGACCAAAACCTGCATGTGATTCAACTCCATTTAGGACTGGGAAACAAACGCTAGCTCGCCTTCCAAGAAACACACTCTGCTTTTGAGAAAAGAGCACTCTTCTACTCTTCTGTGTATCCTAGGGGGTCCAAACAGTGAGCTTGCTCAGAACAACGGAACTGTGCTTCCTCCACACACGGGCCATATCTAGTTCAACTCTGCTTAGGAAACTGAAATGAACAGTAGCTCCACTTCAGTCCAATACACTGTACATGCAGGGAACAGACGCCAGTGCTATTTGTCCTCTGTATGACAATGGGAGCGCAATAGTGACTCTTCTTATCAGAAAACACCTCTTGCTCGTAGGACCAGAAACTGCATGGGATTCAACTCCATTTCTGACTGTGAAACAAACACTAGCTCGCCTAACAAGAAAAACATTCTGCTTTTGAGAAAAGAGCACTCTTCTACTCTACTGTATTTCCTATGTGGTCCGAACAGTGAGCTTGCTCAGAACAAAAGAACTGTGCTTCCTACACACAGGGGCCATGTCTAGTTCAACTCTGCTTAGGAAACTGACAAGAACAGTAGCTCCACTTCAGTCCAATACACTGTACTTGCTGGGAACAGACGCGAGTGCTATTTGCACTGTGTATGGCAATGGGAGCGCAAGAGTGACTTTCCTTAGCAGAAAACAACTCTTGCTCATAGGACCAAAAACTGCATGTGATTCAACTCCATTTAGGACTGGGAAACAAACGCTAGCTCGCCTTACAAGAAACACACTCTGCTTTTGAGAAAAGAGCACTCTTCTACTCTACTGTTTTTCCTATAGGGCCAGAACAGTGAGTTTGCTCAGAACAAAAGAAGTGTGATTCCTACAAATACGGCCATATCTAGTTCAATTCTGCTTAGGAAACTGACAAGAACAGTAGTTCCTCTTCAGTCCAATACACTGTACATGCTGGGAACAGACGCCAGTGCTATTTGCCCTGTGTATGACAATGGGAGCACAATAGTGACTCTTCTTACCAGAAAACAACTCTTGCTTGTAGGACAAGAAACTGCATGAAATTCAACTCCATTTAGGACTGGGAAACAAAGCTAGCTCGACTTCCAAGAAACACACTCTGCTTTTGAGAAAAGAGCACTCTTCTACTCTTCTGTGTATCCTAGGGGGTCCAAACAGTGAGCTTGCTCAGAACAACGGAACTGTGCTTCCTCCACACACGGGCCATATCTAGTTCAACTCTGCTTAGGAAACTGACATGAACAGTAGCTCCACTTCAGTCCAATACACTGTACATGCAGGGAACAGACGCCAGTGCTATTTGTCCTCTGTATGACAATGGGAGCGCAATAGTGACTCTTCTTATCAGAAAACACCTCTTGCTCGTAGGACCAGAAACTGCATGGGATTCAACTCCATTTCTGACTGTGAAACAAACACTAGCTCGCCTAACAAGAAAAACACTCTGCTTTTGAGAAAAGAGCACTCTTCTACTCTACTGTATTTCCTATGTGGTCCGAACAATGAGCTTGCTCAGAACAAAAGAACTGTGCTTCCTACACACAGGGGCCATATCTAGTTCAACTCTGCTTAGGAAACTGACAAGAACAGTAGCTCCGCTTCAGTCCAATACACTGTACTTGCTGGGAACAGACGCGAGTGCTATTTGCACTGTGTATGGCAATGGGAGCGCAAGAGTGACTTTCCTTAGCAGAAAACAACTCTTGCTCATAGGACCAAAAACTGCATGTGATTCAACTCCATTTAGGACTGGGAAACAAACGCTAGCTCGCCTTACAAGAAACACACTCTGCTTTTGAGAAAAGAGCACTCTTCTACTCTACTGTGTTTCCCATAGGGCCAGAACAGTGAGCTTGCTCAGAACAAAAGAACTGTGCTTCATACAAATACGGCCATATCTAGTTCAATTATGCTTAGGAAACTGAAAAGAACAGTAGCTCCTCTTCAGTCCAATACATTGTACATGCTGGGAACAGACGCCAGTGTTATTTGCCCTGTGAATGATAATGGGAGCACAATAGTGACTCTTCTTACCAGAAAACAACTCTTGCTCTTAGGACAAGAAACTGCATGTGATTCAACTCCATTTAGGACTGGGAAACAAATGCTAGCCCGCTTTACAAGAAACACACTCTGCTTTTGAGAAAAGAGCACTCTTCTACTCTACTGTGTTTCCTATGGGGTCTGAACAGTGAGCTTGCTCAGAACAAAAGAACTGTGCTTCCTACACACAGGGTCAATATCTAGTTCAACTCTGCTTAGGAAACTGACAAGAACAGTAGCTCCGCTTCAGTCCAATACACTGTAATTGCTGGGAACAGACGCGAGTGCTATTTGCACTGTGTATGGCAATGGGAGCGCAAGAGTGACTTTCTTTACCAGAAAACAACTCTTGCTCATAGGAACAAAAACTGCATGTGATTCAACTCCATTTAGGACTGGGAAACAAACGCTAGCTCGCCTTACAAGAAACACACTCTGCTTTTGAGAAAAGAGCACTCTTCTACTCTACTGTTTTTCCTATAGGGCCAGAACAGTGAGTTTGCTCAGAACAAAAGAAGTGTGATTCCTACAAATACGGCCATATCTAGTTCAATTCTGCTTAGGAAACTGACAAGAACAGTAGTTCCTCTTCAGTCCAATACACTGTACATGCTGGGAACAGACGCCAGTGCTATTTGCCCTGTGTATGACAATGGGAGCACAATAGTGACTCTTCTTACCAGAAAACAACTCTTGCTTGTAGGACAAGAAACTGCATGTGATTCAACTCCATTTAGGACTGGGAAACAAACGCTAGCTCGCCTTACAAGAAACACACTCTGCTTTTGAGAAAAGAGCACTCTTCTACTCTTCTGTGTATCCTAGGGGGTCCAAACAGTGAGCTTGCTCAGAACAACGGAACTGTGCTTCCTCCACACACGGGCCATATCTAGTTCAACTCTGCTTAGGAAACTGACATGAACAGTAGCTCCACTTCAGTCCAATACACTGTACATGCAGGGAACAGACGCCAGTGCTATTTGTCCTCTGTATGACAATGGGAGCGCAATAGTGACTCTTCTTATCAGAAAACACCTCTTGCTCGTAGGACCAGAAACTGCATGGGATTCAACTCCATTTCTGACTGTGAAACAAACACTAGCTCGCCTAACAAGAAAAACACTCTGCTTTTGAGAAAAGAGCACTCTTCTACTCTACTGTATTTCCTATGTGGTCCGAACAATGAGCTTGCTCAGAACAAAAGAACTGTGCTTCCTACACACAGGGGCCATATCTAGTTCAACTCTGCTTAGGAAACTGACAAGAACAGTAGCTCCGCTTCAGTCCAATACACTGTACTTGCTGGGAACAGACGCGAGTGCTATTTGCACTGTGTATGGCAATGGGAGCGCAAGAGTGACTTTCCTTAGCAGAAAACAACTCTTGCTCATAGGACCAAAAACTGCATGTGATTCAACTCCATTTAGGACTGGGAAACAAACGCTAGCTCGCCTTACAAGAAACACACTCTGCTTTTGAGAAAAGAGCACTCTTCTACTCTACTGTGTTTCCCATAGGGCCAGAACAGTGAGCTTGCTCAGAACAAAAGAACTGTGCTTCATACAAATACGGCCATATCTAGTTCAATTATGCTTAGGAAACTGAAAAGAACAGTAGCTCCTCTTCAGTCCAATACATTGTACATGCTGGGAACAGACGCCAGTGTTATTTGCCCTGTGAATGATAATGGGAGCACAATAGTGACTCTTCTTACCAGAAAACAACTCTTGCTCTTAGGACAAGAAACTGCATGTGATTCAACTCCATTTAGGACTGGGAAACAAATGCTAGCCCGCTTTACAAGAAACACACTCTGCTTTTGAGAAAAGAGCACTCTTCTACTCTACTGTGTTTCCTATGGGGTCTGAACAGTGAGCTTGCTCAGAACAAAAGAACTGTGCTTCCTACACACAGGGTCAATATCTAGTTCAACTCTGCTTAGGAAACTGACAAGAACAGTAGCTCCGCTTCAGTCCAATACACTGTAATTGCTGGGAACAGACGCGAGTGCTATTTGCACTGTGTATGGCAATGGGAGCGCAAGAGTGACTTTCCTTACCAGAAAACAACTCTTGCTCATAGGAACAAAAACTGCATGTGATTCAACTCCATTTAGGACTGGGAAACAAACGCTAGCTCGCCTTACAAGAAACACACTCTGCTTTTGAGAAAAGAGCACTCATCTACTCTACTGTTTTTCCTATAGGGCCAGAACAGTGAGTTTGCTCAGAACAAAAGAACTGTGATTCCTACAAATACGGCCATATCTAGTTCAATTCTGCTTAGGAAACTGACAAGAACAGTAGCTCCTCTTCAGTCCAATACACTGTACATGCTGGGAACAGACACCAGTGCTATTTGCCCTGTGTATGACAATGGGAGCACAATAGTGACTCTTCTTAATAGAAAACAACTCTTGCTTGTAGGACAAGAAACTGCATGTGATTCAACTCCATTTAGGACTGGGAAACAAACGCTAGCTCGCCTTACAAGAAACACACTCTGCTTTTGAGAAAAGAGCACTCTTCTACTCTACTGTGTTTCCCATAGGGCCAGAACAGTGAGCTTGCTCAGAACAAAAGAACTGTGCTTCATACAAATACAGCCATATCTAGTTCAATTATGCTTAGGAAACTGAAAAGAACAGTAGCTCCTCTTCAGTCCAATATGCTGTACATGCAGGGAACAGACGCCAGTGCTATTTGTCCTCTGTATGACAATGGGAGCCCAATAGTGACTCTTCTTTTCAGAAAACACCTCTTTCTCGTAGGACCAGAAACTGCATGGGATTCAACTCCATTTCTGACTGGGAAACAAACACTAGCTCGCCTTACAAGAAACACACTCTGCTTTTGAGAAAAGAGCACTCTTCTACTCTACTGTATTTCCTATGTGGTCCGAACAGTGAGCTTGCTCAGAACAAGAGAACTGTGCTTCCTACACACAGGGGCCATATCTAGTTCAACTCTGCTTAGGAAACTGACAAGAACAGTAGCTCTGCTTCAGTCCAATACACTATACTTGCTGGGAACAGACGCGAGTGCTATTTGCACTGTGTATGGCAATGGGAGCGCAAGAGTGACTTTCCTTACCAGAAAACAACTCTTGCTCATAGGACCAAAACCTGCATGTGATTCAACTCCATTTAGGACTGGGAAACAAACGCTAGCTCGCCTTCCAAGAAACACACTCTGCTTTTGAGAAAAGAGCACTCTTCTACTCTTCTGTGTATCCTAGGGGGTCCAAACAGTGAGCTTGCTCAGAACAACGGAACTGTGCTTCCTCCACACACGGGCCATATCTAGTTCAACTCTGCTTAGGAAACTGAAATGAACAGTAGCTCCACTTCAGTCCAATACACTGTACATGCAGGGAACAGACGCCAGTGCTATTTGTCCTCTGTATGACAATGGGAGCGCAATAGTGACTCTTCTTATCAGAAAACACCTCTTGCTCGTAGGACCAGAAACTGCATGGGATTCAACTCCATTTCTGACTGTGAAACAAACACTAGCTCGCCTAACAAGAAAAACATTCTGCTTTTGAGAAAAGAGCACTCTTCTACTCTACTGTATTTCCTATGTGGTCCGAACAGTGAGCTTGCTCAGAACAAAAGAACTGTGCTTCCTACACACAGGGGCCATGTCTAGTTCAACTCTGCTTAGGAAACTGACAAGAACAGTAGCTCCACTTCAGTCCAATACACTGTACTTGCTGGGAACAGACGCGAGTGCTATTTGCACTGTGTATGGCAATGGGAGCGCAAGAGTGACTTTCCTTAGCAGAAAACAACTCTTGCTCATAGGACCAAAAACTGCATGTGATTCAACTCCATTTAGGACTGGGAAACAAACGCTAGCTCGCCTTACAAGAAACACACTCTGCTTTTGAGAAAAGAGCACTCTTCTACTCTACTGTTTTTCCTATAGGGCCAGAACAGTGAGTTTGCTCAGAACAAAAGAAGTGTGATTCCTACAAATACGGCCATATCTAGTTCAATTCTGCTTAGGAAACTGACAAGAACAGTAGTTCCTCTTCAGTCCAATACACTGTACATGCTGGGAACAGACGCCAGTGCTATTTGCCCTGTGTATGACAATGGGAGCACAATAGTGACTCTTCTTACCAGAAAACAACTCTTGCTTGTAGGACAAGAAACTGCATGAAATTCAACTCCATTTAGGACTGGGAAACAAAGCTAGCTCGACTTCCAAGAAACACACTCTGCTTTTGAGAAAAGAGCACTCTTCTACTCTTCTGTGTATCCTAGGGGGTCCAAACAGTGAGCTTGCTCAGAACAACGGAACTGTGCTTCCTCCACACACGGGCCATATCTAGTTCAACTCTGCTTAGGAAACTGACATGAACAGTAGCTCCACTTCAGTCCAATACACTGTACATGCAGGGAACAGACGCCAGTGCTATTTGTCCTCTGTATGACAATGGGAGCGCAATAGTGACTCTTCTTATCAGAAAACACCTCTTGCTCGTAGGACCAGAAACTGCATGGGATTCAACTCCATTTCTGACTGTGAAACAAACACTAGCTCGCCTAACAAGAAAAACACTCTGCTTTTGAGAAAAGAGCACTCTTCTACTCTACTGTATTTCCTATGTGGTCCGAACAATGAGCTTGCTCAGAACAAAAGAACTGTGCTTCCTACACACAGGGGCCATATCTAGTTCAACTCTGCTTAGGAAACTGACAAGAACAGTAGCTCCGCTTCAGTCCAATACACTGTACTTGCTGGGAACAGACGCGAGTGCTATTTGCACTGTGTATGGCAATGGGAGCGCAAGAGTGACTTTCCTTAGCAGAAAACAACTCTTGCTCATAGGACCAAAAACTGCATGTGATTCAACTCCATTTAGGACTGGGAAACAAACGCTAGCTCGCCTTACAAGAAACACACTCTGCTTTTGAGAAAAGAGCACTCTTCTACTCTACTGTGTTTCCCATAGGGCCAGAACAGTGAGCTTGCTCAGAACAAAAGAACTGTGCTTCATACAAATACGGCCATATCTAGTTCAATTATGCTTAGGAAACTGAAAAGAACAGTAGCTCCTCTTCAGTCCAATACATTGTACATGCTGGGAACAGACGCCAGTGTTATTTGCCCTGTGAATGATAATGGGAGCACAATAGTGACTCTTCTTACCAGAAAACAACTCTTGCTCTTAGGACAAGAAACTGCATGTGATTCAACTCCATTTAGGACTGGGAAACAAATGCTAGCCCGCTTTACAAGAAACACACTCTGCTTTTGAGAAAAGAGCACTCTTCTACTCTACTGTGTTTCCTATGGGGTCTGAACAGTGAGCTTGCTCAGAACAAAAGAACTGTGCTTCCTACACACAGGGTCAATATCTAGTTCAACTCTGCTTAGGAAACTGACAAGAACAGTAGCTCCGCTTCAGTCCAATACACTGTAATTGCTGGGAACAGACGCGAGTGCTATTTGCACTGTGTATGGCAATGGGAGCGCAAGAGTGACTTTCTTTACCAGAAAACAACTCTTGCTCATAGGAACAAAAACTGCATGTGATTCAACTCCATTTAGGACTGGGAAACAAACGCTAGCTCGCCTTACAAGAAACACACTCTGCTTTTGAGAAAAGAGCACTCTTCTACTCTACTGTTTTTCCTATAGGGCCAGAACAGTGAGTTTGCTCAGAACAAAAGAAGTGTGATTCCTACAAATACGGCCATATCTAGTTCAATTCTGCTTAGGAAACTGACAAGAACAGTAGTTCCTCTTCAGTCCAATACACTGTACATGCTGGGAACAGACGCCAGTGCTATTTGCCCTGTGTATGACAATGGGAGCACAATAGTGACTCTTCTTACCAGAAAACAACTCTTGCTTGTAGGACAAGAAACTGCATGTGATTCAACTCCATTTAGGACTGGGAAACAAACGCTAGCTCGCCTTACAAGAAACACACTCTGCTTTTGAGAAAAGAGCACTCTTCTACTCTTCTGTGTATCCTAGGGGGTCCAAACAGTGAGCTTGCTCAGAACAACGGAACTGTGCTTCCTCCACACACGGGCCATATCTAGTTCAACTCTGCTTAGGAAACTGACATGAACAGTAGCTCCACTTCAGTCCAATACACTGTACATGCAGGGAACAGACGCCAGTGCTATTTGTCCTCTGTATGACAATGGGAGCGCAATAGTGACTCTTCTTATCAGAAAACACCTCTTGCTCGTAGGACCAGAAACTGCATGGGATTCAACTCCATTTCTGACTGTGAAACAAACACTAGCTCGCCTAACAAGAAAAACACTCTGCTTTTGAGAAAAGAGCACTCTTCTACTCTACTGTATTTCCTATGTGGTCCGAACAATGAGCTTGCTCAGAACAAAAGAACTGTGCTTCCTACACACAGGGGCCATATCTAGTTCAACTCTGCTTAGGAAACTGACAAGAACAGTAGCTCCGCTTCAGTCCAATACACTGTACTTGCTGGGAACAGACGCGAGTGCTATTTGCACTGTGTATGGCAATGGGAGCGCAAGAGTGACTTTCCTTAGCAGAAAACAACTCTTGCTCATAGGACCAAAAACTGCATGTGATTCAACTCCATTTAGGACTGGGAAACAAACGCTAGCTCGCCTTACAAGAAACACACTCTGCTTTTGAGAAAAGAGCACTCTTCTACTCTACTGTGTTTCCCATAGGGCCAGAACAGTGAGCTTGCTCAGAACAAAAGAACTGTGCTTCATACAAATACGGCCATATCTAGTTCAATTATGCTTAGGAAACTGAAAAGAACAGTAGCTCCTCTTCAGTCCAATACATTGTACATGCTGGGAACAGACGCCAGTGTTATTTGCCCTGTGAATGATAATGGGAGCACAATAGTGACTCTTCTTACCAGAAAACAACTCTTGCTCTTAGGACAAGAAACTGCATGTGATTCAACTCCATTTAGGACTGGGAAACAAATGCTAGCCCGCTTTACAAGAAACACACTCTGCTTTTGAGAAAAGAGCACTCTTCTACTCTACTGTGTTTCCTATGGGGTCTGAACAGTGAGCTTGCTCAGAACAAAAGAACTGTGCTTCCTACACACAGGGTCAATATCTAGTTCAACTCTGCTTAGGAAACTGACAAGAACAGTAGCTCCGCTTCAGTCCAATACACTGTAATTGCTGGGAACAGACGCGAGTGCTATTTGCACTGTGTATGGCAATGGGAGCGCAAGAGTGACTTTCCTTACCAGAAAACAACTCTTGCTCATAGGAACAAAAACTGCATGTGATTCAACTCCATTTAGGACTGGGAAACAAACGCTAGCTCGCCTTACAAGAAACACACTCTGCTTTTGAGAAAAGAGCACTCATCTACTCTACTGTTTTTCCTATAGGGCCAGAACAGTGAGTTTGCTCAGAACAAAAGAACTGTGATTCCTACAAATACGGCCATATCTAGTTCAATTCTGCTTAGGAAACTGACAAGAACAGTAGCTCCTCTTCAGTCCAATACACTGTACATGCTGGGAACAGACACCAGTGCTATTTGCCCTGTGTATGACAATGGGAGCACAATAGTGACTCTTCTTAATAGAAAACAACTCTTGCTTGTAGGACAAGAAACTGCATGTGATTCAACTCCATTTAGGACTGGGAAACAAACGCTAGCTCGCCTTACAAGAAACACACTCTGCTTTTGAGAAAAGAGCACTCTTTTACTCTACTGTGTATCCTAGGGGGTCCAAACAGTGAGATTGCTCAGAACAACAGAACTGTGCTTCCTCCACACACGGGCCATATCTAGTTCAACTCTGCTTAGGAAACTGACATGAACAGTAGCTCCACTTCAGTCCAATATGCTGTACATGCAGGGAACAGACGCCAGTGCTATTTGTCCTCTGTATGACAATGGGAGCCCAATAGTGACTCTTCTTTTCAGAAAACACCTCTTTCTCGTAGGACCAGAAACTGCATGGGATTCAACTCCATTTCTGACTGGGAAACAAACACTAGCTCGCCTTACAAGAAACACACTCTGCTTTTGAGAAAAGAGCACTCTTCTACTCTACTGTATTTCCTATGTGGTCCGAACAGTGAGCTTGCTCAGAACAAGAGAACTGTGCTTCCTACACACAGGGGCCATATCTAGTTCAACTCTGCTTAGGAAACTGACAAGAACAGTAGCTCTGCTTCAGTCCAATACACTATACTTGCTGGGAACAGACGCGAGTGCTATTTGCACTGTGTATGGCAATGGGAGCGCAAGAGTGACTTTCCTTACCAGAAAACAACTCTTGCTCATAGGACCAAAACCTGCATGTGATTCATTTCCATTTAGGACTGGGAAACAAACGCTAGCTCGCCTTACAAGAAACACACTCTGCTTTTGAGAAAAGAGCACTCTTCTACTCTACTGTGTTTCCCATAGGGCCAGAACAGTGAGCTTGGTCAGAACAAAAGAAATGTGCTTCATACAAATACGCCCATATCTAGTTCAATTATGCTTAGGAAACTGAAAAGAACAGTAGATCCTCTTCAGTCCAATACAGTGTACATGCTGGGAACAGACGCCAGTGTTTTTTGCCCTGTGAATGACAATGGGAGCACAATAGTGACTCTTCTTACCAGAAAACAACTCTTGCTCTTAGGACAAGAAACTGCATGTGATTCAACTCCATTTAGGACTGGGAAACAAATGCTAGCTCGCTTTACAAGAAACACACTCTGCTTTTGAGAAAAGAGCACTCTTCTACTCTACTGTGTTTCCTATGGGGTCTGAACAGTGAGCTTGCTCAGAACAAAAGAACTGTGCTTCCTACACACAGGGGCCATATCTAGTTCAACTCTGCTTAGGAAACTGACAAGAACAGTAGCTCTGCTTCAGTCCAATACACTGTACTTGCTGGGAACAGACGCCAGTGCTATTTGCACTGTGTATGGAAATGCGAGCGCAATAATGACTTTCCTTACCAGAAAACAACTCTTGCTCATAGGACCAAATTCTGCATGTGATTCAACTCCATTTAGGACTTTGAAACAAACGCTAGCTCGCCTTACAAGAAACACACTCTGCTTTTGAGAAAAGAGCACTCTTCTACTCTACTGTTTTTCCTATAAGGCCAGAACAGTGAGTTTGCTCAGAACAAAAGAACTGTGATTCCTACAAATACGGCCATATCTAGTTCAATTCCGCTTAGGAAACTGACAAGAACAGTAGTTCCTCTTCAGTCCAATACACTGTACATGCTGGGAACAGACGCCAGTGCTATTTGCCCTGTGTATGACAATGGGAGCACAATAGTGACTCTTCTTACCAGAAAACAACTCTTGCTTGTAGGACAAGAAACTGCATGTGATTCAACTCCATTTAGGACTGGGAAACAAACGCTAGCTCGCCTTACAAGAAACACACTCTGCTTTTGAGAAAAGAGCACTCTTCTACTCTACTGTGTATCCTAGGGGGTCCAAACAGTGAGCTTGCTCAGAACAACAGAACTGTGCTTCCTCCACACACGGGCCATATCTAGTTCAACTCTGCTTAGGAAACTGACATGAACAGTAGCTCCACTTCAGTCCAATACACTGTACATGCAGGGAACAGACGCCAGTGCTATTTGTCCTCTGTATGACAATGGGAGCGCAATAGTGACTCTTCTTATCAGAAAACACCTCTTGCTCGTAGGACCAGAAACTGCATGGGATTCAACTCCATTTCTGACTGGGAAACAAACACTAGCTCGCCTAACAAGAAACACACTCTGCTTTTGAGAAAAGAGCACTCTTCTACTCTACTGTATTTCCTATGTGGTCCGAACAATGAGCTTGCTCAGAACAAAAGAACTGTGCTTCCTACACACAGGGGCCATATCTAGTTCAACTCTGCTTAGGAAACTGACAAGAACAGTAGCTCCGCTTCAGTCCAATACACTGTACTTGCAGGGAACAGACGCGAGTGCTATTTGCACTGTGTATGGCAATGGGAGCACAAGAGTGACTTTCCTTACCAGAAAACAACTCTTGCTCATAGGACCAAAAACTGCATGTGATTCAACTCCATTTAGGACTGGGAAACAAACGCTAGCTCGCCTTACAAGAAACACACTCTGCTTTTGAGAAAAGAGCACTCTTCTACTCTACTGTGTTTCCCATAGGGCCAGAACAGTGAGCTTGCTCAGAACAAAAGAACTGTGCTTCATACAAATACGGCCATATCTAGTTCAATTATGCTTAGGAAACTGAAAAGAACAGTAGCTCCTCTTCAGTCCAATACATTGTACATGCTGGGAACAGACGCCAGTGTTATTTGCCCTGTGAATGATAATGGGAGCACAATAGTGACTCTTCTTACCAGAAAACAACTCTTGCTCTTAGGACAAGAAACTGCATGTGATTCAACTCCATTTAGGACTGGGAAACAAATGCTAGCCCGCTTTACAAGAAACACACTCTGCTTTTGAGAAAAGAGCACTCTTCTACTCTACTGTGTTTCCTATGGGGTCTGAACAGTGAGCTTGCTCAGAACAAAAGAACTGTGCTTCCTACACACAGGGTCAATATCTAGTTCAACTCTGCTTAGGAAACTGACAAGAACAGTAGCTCCGCTTCAGTCCAATACACTGTAATTGCTGGGAACAGACGCGAGTGCTATTTGCACTGTGTATGGCAATGGGAGCGCAAGAGTGACTTTCTTTACCAGAAAACAACTCTTGCTCATAGGAACAAAAACTGCATGTGATTCAACTCCATTTAGGACTGGGAAACAAACGCTAGCTCGCCTTACAAGAAACACACTCTGCTTTTGAGAAAAGAGCACTCTTCTACTCTACTGTTTTTCCTATAGGGCCAGAACAGTGAGTTTGCTCAGAACAAAAGAAGTGTGATTCCTACAAATACGGCCATATCTAGTTCAATTCTGCTTAGGAAACTGACAAGAACAGTAGTTCCTCTTCAGTCCAATACACTGTACATGCTGGGAACAGACGCCAGTGCTATTTGCCCTGTGTATGACAATGGGAGCACAATAGTGACTCTTCTTACCAGAAAACAACTCTTGCTTGTAGGACAAGGAACTGCATGTGATTCAACTCCATTTAGGACTGGGAAACAAACGCTAGCTCGCCTTACAAGAAAC